>NC_038043.1:20048971-20348971 GCF_002211085.1 Panicum hallii | reverse complement strand
CTGTCACCCGTTACGGGCAGTTCGAGTTTACCGTAATGTCCTTCGGACTAACCAATGCCCCTGCCTATTTTATGAACCTCATGAATAAAGTATTCATGGACGAGCTAGATAAGTTTGTCGTAGTCTTTATCGACGACATACTTGTCTACTCCAAGAGTATTCAGGAACATGAGCAACACCTGCGGGTAGTGTTGGAAAAGTTGAGAATACATAGGCTATATGCCAAGTTTAGCAAGTGTGAATTCTGGCTGGAGAGAGTAGCTTTCCTTGGTCACATTCTGACCGCGGAAGGCGTAGCAGTGGACCCAGAGAAGGTCGAAGCAGTTTCCAACTAGCAGCGACCGACTAATGTTAGTGAAATCAGAAGTTTTCTTGGATTAGCTGGGTACTATCGGAGATTTATTGAGGGATTCTCCAAGATAGCCCGACCCATGACGGAACTTCTTAAGAAGGAGAAGAAGTTCACCTGGACAGAAACTTGTGAAAGAAGTTTTCAAGAATTGAAGCAAAGGTTGACAACCGCCCCAGTGCTAACCCTACCGGACATTCATCGGGATTTCGTCATTTATTGTGACGCATCCCGACAAGGATTAGGGTGTGTGCTGATGCAAGACGGGAAAGTCGTTGCATATGCCTCCCGCCAACTCAGGACTCATGAGCAGAACTATCCAACCCATGATTTGGAATTTGCAGCCGTAGTGCATGCCCTAAAGATTTGGAGACATTACTTGATGGGAAATAAGTGTGAGATTTACACCGACCATAAGAGTCTAAAATATATCTTCACCCAGCCGGATTTGAATTTAAGGCAAAGAAGATGGTTGGAGTTGGTCAAAGACTACAATTTGGAAATTCATTATCACCCCGGAAAGGCAAACGTGGTAGCCGATGCCTTAAGTCGGAAATCCTATGGACCCAAAGATGACCATCTGCGCGAGGAAATGGCACGATTGAATGTGCACATTGTTCCTCGAGGTTCCAGCCACGTGCTGAATGTCCAATCAACACTAGAGGACAGAATTAGAGAGGCTCAAAGCTCGGATCAAGAGTTAGTAAAGATCTGCAAACAAACTAGAGAAAACAAAGCACCGGGTTTCAGAGTGGACGATAAGGGAACGTTATGGTACGAGAATAGGATTTGTGTACCCCAGGATGGAGACTTCCGGCGGATGATCATGGACGAAGCCCATAACTCGGCCTACTCCATCCACCCAGGATCCACCAAGATGTATATGGACATAAGGCAAAAATATTGGTGGAATGGGATGAAGGCGGATATTGCACGATTTGTGGCTCACTGTGATACTTGTCAAAGGATCAAGGCCGAACATCAAAAGCCAGCAGGATTATTGCAACCCCTACCCATTCCGGTTTGGAAATGGGATGAGATAGGAATGGACTTTGTATTAGGTCTACCTAGAACACCGAAGGGACACGATTCCATATGGGTAATAGTGGACCGACTCACTAAATCGGCTCATTTCATACCCGTACGAACTAATTATGGTGGAGAAAAGCTGGCAAAACTTTATATGGAAAACATAGTAAAGTTACATGGAGTACCTAGCAGAATTGTCTCAGATAGAGGAACCCAATTCACCTCTAGGTTTTGGAAAAGCTTGCATCAAGCCATGGGCACCAAGTTAGATTTCAGCTCCGCATATCACCCACAGACGGATGGTCAAACCGAAAGGGTAAATCAGATTATGGAAGATATGCTGAGAGCATGCGTCCTGACCTATGGAAAGGATTGGGAGCAGAGCCTACCTTATGCAGAATTCTCATACAACAATAGCTACCAAGCCAGCTTGGGCATGTCGCCATTCGAAGATCTCTATGGAAGGAAGTGCAAAACTCCCCTGATGTGGTCAGAAGTTGGAGAACGTGCACTAGTAGGACCCGCACTTATAAAGGAAGCAGAAGAAAAAGTAGCGAAGATCCACGAGAAGTTGAAAGGGGCTCAATCCCGACAGAAGAATTATGCAGACAAGAAAAGGCGAGAAATAAGTTTCAACTCAGGAGATTTTGTTTATCTCAAGGTCTCACCTATTCGAGGAACGCGAAGATTTCAGGTACAAGGAAAATTGGCCCCTCAATACGTTGGACCGTATCGAGTTCTGAAGAGAGTCGGAGCAGTGGCATACCAACTGGAGTTACCAGAGGAAATGTCAGATATACACCTAGTGTTTCATGTCTCGCAATTAAGGAGGTGTTTGAGAGTACCCGAGGAAGAACACGTGCCAGTGGAAACAATAGATCTTCAGCCGGACCTGCGATACCAGGAAGTACCGGTCAGAATTCTGGACACAGTCACTAGGAGGACAAGAAACTCTGAAGTACGGATATGCAGGGTTCAATGGAGCAGACACGGAATAGAAGAAGTGACATGGGAACGCGAAGAGGCCCTAAAGAAGGAGTTTCCCCATCTGTTTAGGAGCCAGCCGAATCTCGAGGACGAGATTCATTTTAAGTGGGGTAGGTTTGTGACGCCCTGAAACTTCACCAAATTAAATTACGCGCTAAGATGTTTTTGAAACTTTGTCATCGTCGAAGCTCGTTCAACCCTAAAACCCTAATCCTCTCCCGGAGGCGCCGCCGTTTAGACGCCCGACTCCAGCTGTCTGCCCAGCCCTTTTAATATCTGTGCCCTCTTTTACCTCGTCGCCATCCCATTCTGCACCGCCCGGCGGTCTGTCGACCACGCGCGACCGCCTAACCGCGATCCGCGCCGACGCGATTCCCCCTCGCTCTTTTCTCCTCGCGCAGCGTGCGAATGTCGCCCGCGCGTGGCCGACCAGCCGCGGGCGCCGCCGCGAATATCGCCGGCACGTGTCGCCTTTCTTTCTCCCACTCTCTTTTTCCTTCTACCATTTCTTCTTTTCTTTTCCTCCTCTTTTCTATTTTCCTCCTAATTCCTTTTTCCTCTTCCTTTCCTTTTCCTCCCTTTTCCTTTCTCCCTTTTTTTCCTTTCTTTTCTTTCTTCTCCCCTTCCTCTCTTCTCTCTCTCTCCTTCCTTTCCCCATTGCCGCGCGCCCGAGCGCCGCCCTGGCCACGCCGGCCGCGCGCGAACCCCAGCCCTGGCCTCCCTCCGCGTCGTGCACGCACGACGCGTGACCGCGCGCCGCGCCGTGCCGGCCGCTGCACGCGCCCCCGCCCTAGCCCGCGCCTCGCCGCGCCGTGCGCGCACGCGCGCGCCCCTGTCCCGCGCGTGCCGCGCCGCCCGCCGCTCGCGCCGTCACTTTCCTGCCACTGTGCCGGCACAGCTCTCCCCCACGTGTGACGCCTCGGCCTCGCCACCACGCCACGACGGCCGCGAGCGGCCAAACGCCATTAATGGCCACCCGCGGAGCCGCCAGCCGAGACCCCCCTCCACCGCCTTGCCTGGTCTATAAATAGGGTCTCCGCGCAGCCCCGACCACCACCACTGCCATCACCACCGCGCGCCCCCTCCCCTAGCTCGCAGTGCTGCTGCCGCCCGTGGCTCCACCGCCGCCCACTGCCCGCCGTGGGCACGCCCCCTCGCTCCACCGCGACCCAAGGTGAGACCGGGGATGGAATCCCCTTGCTTCCCTCTCCCTCACCCCCCTTCCCCGGGCCGCTCTTGGGCCCTGGCCGGCCGGTGTGGCCGCCGCCGCCGCCCCTTTTCCCCCTCCTCTGTTTTGGTCACGGGGGGGAGAGGAGGAAGAAGGGGCATTTTGCCCAAGGACCCCCCCTCCTCTCTATTTCCTATAAACACCCCCCCTATTTACTCCCTTTTGCAAAAGAAGCCCTGCTCTTTCCATTATTTCAAACCAAACCCCCTCCATTACATAAACCTAGATATACTTGACATCCTTTAGCATGCCCTGAGTATTTCTAGGGTTCGCAAATAGGTCCTTACTCCCTCTGGATAATTACGAATAAGCCCCTGGGCCCCTGTTAAACCCCTGAACCCCCCTTTACCTCGTCATTTTATGCGCCAAACGATCTCCGATCGACTCGAAACTTTACCACGCCCTTTCTAGTATAGTTCTAACCATGCCATTAAGAAACCACCCAAAAATATTACCCCTATCTCCATAACTAAATTATTCCCGATTCAAGCTCAACAATAAAAGCTTTTAGTTCTTTCGCTTGATTATGTGCGTGTTTGTTTGCGTCGTAGGACACGGAGTGAACGAGGAAGGTCCCGAGTGTGATCAAGCGAACGAGGACCAGTTCTGCGACCCCAAACCCGAGGGACAGTGCTTCGATCAGGACCTCCCGCAAGGATTTGATGATGGCAAGTTCAATCCCGCCCTTTGATGCATGTTTCCGTCCTAATTTTTATAAACACAACCCAGTGGCCTGTTTTATAAAATTGCAATGTTTTGCTTGCTAAAAACATGGTAGGATAGCCACCCTTGTTTGTGATAACCATACCTTGACCACCTGGTTTTATAAAGAAAATGTGTGTGTGTGGGAAGGGATAAAATGTGGTTTTGCAAAATGAGTTAGACGAGGTGGATGGCACTTCTATGTGAATTGCCGTTGGTGTGCTCGTACCTGTGTGGTTGAGCAAGGAAGGGAGATATCCATCTTGTCACCCCAAAGGACCAAGTTAATGTGTCATCTCACCTAGCTTCCTGTCGTGCAAACCACTTGACCGTTGTATGGGCAACGGCTTAGCATAAATCCCGCTAGTTAGTCTGGCAGTCATCAGGAGGGCTGAGAGCAACGGGTGATCAAGGAAAAGGGATAAGCTCTGTGTGACTTATGCCCCGGTTAAACCTCGGAGATAGGTCGAATGACCCCTTGATAGATCCCGTGGTGGCTAGCCAGGTCTAGCTAAGGTGGGTAATGGCTTTGTTGGGATCTGCACCGACACTAAGGTGTTCGTGCTGTGGTACCCCACCTGTGGGTAAAGTTGCACACCTCTGCAGAGTTAAAATCTATTCGAATAGCCGTGCCCACGGTATTGGGCAAGTTATGGTGTGGTCACATAACTAGTGTTTCTCTCTGGTAATGGCTGGACTGATGTGGGTTATGTGGAAAGTGTCCGGCAGTTGCGCCGTGTGCTACGGCGGACGGGGAGTCCGGTAGCAGCTTAGAAATTGGATTCTGTGTGAGTCAACATCATGTGCTCCTTGGTACTAGAAAACTTGTTTTGAAAATGTTTTTAAACGAACCTTTGCATACAACTGAGTTTTTCGCAAATGAACCATAACCTTATCCTTCGATTGTCCTGTGCATTGATTTCTGCTATACCCCCCCTCCGTGGGTGTGATTGGACTTGCTGAGTACGTTTGTACTCACCCCATTCTACCTTTTTACAGCAGAATATCCAGACTACCTCCCCGAAGACGTTGAGTAGGGTTTCGTCCTGCACCAGTCTTGCCTGTGGTCAGGGCCACTGTTGGAGTTCCGCATGGCGCAAGACTCTGATGACCCTCTTTTCGTAGCTAGTGTAGTAGTGTGGGTTTTAGTTATAATCCTCGCCATAGTGGCGCTTCACTGCCCATTACCGCGTAGAGTTGTACGGTGATGTACCATCTGATGTAATAAAAGTGTTATCAGCCTCCTGGGACTGATAAAGCATCACTTTTAAGTCTTCCCTGATGGGGGGACGCTTCAGGCAGGAGGGGGAACAGAGCAGAGGAGCACGTGCTCGAGGAAGAAGAAGAGAGGGGAGGGGTCCGGGGGACCTATTTGGAAATCTCAAGAACTTCAGGGACCTCTCAGTAAACTAAGATTTCCCACTGATGTAGGGGTCAAATGAGGAAATGCCCAAAATGAAAGTTGGAGAGTTTTCCAAACTTTACAATATTGTTTTAGGGCTCAAGTTCAAAAACTCAAAGTTTATAGCTTTACATGTTAAATTTTGAACAAAAGTAGAATTTGAATTACTTTTGTCCTTACCAAGATGGATTTGATGAAATTTTGGATACATTTGTAAGTTTTCGTGGGATGTCATGATGACTTGTATTCTTGCATTTTAGCCCCTAAGTAAACTCTGAAAGTTACTCTTATACTTCAATAATTTGCATAAAAGGACCCATATTTTTGCATTAATTATATTTAGGTCCCTACTTTCACATAAAGACCTATTTTTCTTAGGATTTAATCTATCTATTGCATCTTCTTTCCTATGGTGATATAAATTTGACACCTAGTGTTATATTTTCCCTAGGTTTTGATGCTATCTCCCATTTTACCCAATTAACACTAAAGGACCTATACTTTACAGAATTACAATTATACCTCTATTCTTTTGTACTACATACATATACTATAGCAAGCATACACTTTTCACACTAAACCTAGTGTCTATATTTCTAATTACCTGAATGTCACAAAAACCCTAATGAGGAAATGACCAAAATAGAAGTTGGAGAGTTTTTCAAACCCTACAACATTGCTTTAGGGTTAGAGTTCAAAAACCCAAAGTACACAGCTTTAATTTTAAATTCTGAACAAAAGTTGTATTTAAATAAGTTTTGTCCTTACTGAGGTAGATTTCATACAGTTTTGGACATAATTGCAAGTTTTCATGCAATGTCATGATGACTTGCATTCTTACATTTTGATCCTAAGTAAACTTTGAAAGTTACTTTTATACTTCAATTATTTTGTATAAAAGGACCCATACTTTTGCATTAATCCCATCTAAGTCCTTATTTTCACATAAACACCCAAATTTCATATAATTCAACTTATCTATTAAAATTTCTTTCCTAGTGTGACACAAACTTGACACCTAAGGTGTCATAACCTTCCTATGTTGTTGATTCTACCTCCCATTCTTACCCAATTAACACTAAAGGGCCCAAATTTTTCAAAATTACATAAATACCCTTTTCCCTTTGCACTTAAATTTGAGCACACATACACAAGATCAAACATGCACACTTTACACTAAAATCTAGGGTTTAAAATTCTAAATAGCTGAATGTCACATTCTGCCCCTGCTGGCCAGAACCGATGCCGATGCTCCTGGTGTTCACCATCTGATTGCAGCAGAACGAAATTTATAAGAGACCGATATTGTACAACCCCGGAAGAAAATTCTAGCAGGACAAGGTAGAGAATAAAGAGTGTACGGTTTTACCCCCAACGATCTATCTCAGTTTTATTACTTAATTCATGTTTGCGTTAAAGTCGATTTGCATGAGCAAGTTTAACTTCTAAACGATGCAATCAACCAAAAATTCCAAATCAAACATTTTGCACAATCACAAACACTCAATATTCACACCTTAGCCGAGTTTATCACACCACTTGACTAAAACAAATAGATGCTCTAGCGTATTTTTGCAAAGGCATCCTAGGCTTATGAGGACAGACAGAAACTTGCAGGCCAATATCTATGGAAGAGATCAGACTAATTCTCAGAAAGGACAAGAGAGAGAGAGCTAGCAAATCGAAGTTTAGGACTCTAGGAATAGAAGCAGAAATGAATTTTTTTTTGAGTTTTGCGGAAGCGAGGCAAGAGAAAAGAAGTCCTTAGACTCGACCATTTCTATCTAGGCTTCGTCCTACAGTCTACATGGCTCTGATACCAATTCTATCACACTCGATTTACAAGGATATAAACCGAGCAATCATATATGCGCCAGGATCAAGTCACGCATATATACAACAGAATTATCAAGATATCACAACACATATCACGTAATAAAAGCGTATAAATTGTAAATGAATACTTTATTACAACCGAATCAAGAATCGGTTCAAGGAGTGCGGAAGCGCAAAATGAATACATGAAGAATAGTGCGCCACAGGGACGTTGACTGGGAGACAAACGCTTAGAAATCGTCGAGTCCGCTGATGTAGTCCTCCACGTCGCCTGGTACTCAACTGCGTTAGCTTTTAATCTGGGCAAATTTTATTAAAGCTATTTACTACCAGTGGATTCCCAAGTTATAGAATAATTAATTAAAATTACTCATGAGTCTATTGAAATCCAAGCCAAACCATCAAAGATAACCCCACTAATCAGACGGAGGATCTGAGCCGCTCATGACCATGAGCACGGCTAGTATACCAGTTTAACACTCTCAAGAGGTTGCACATCTTTACCTATAAGTCGTGAGCTACGCTAGTTGTTCATCACACTTCCTTAGGTGAGATGACTAGCAAGTACACTACGAGGCCGTTACAAAGGACACGTTGGTAAGGTGTAACCGCTAAGGATTCTGAATCAGCGACTATGGAGCAAGCCTCGAGGGGGTACAAGCACACAGCACAGACCAAGCCTCGTAGCACGAGGGCCATAGAAGCTTACCACCCCTCTTGCCCCGCAGGTAAGTTACTCCCAAACCAAAATGACCTAATTAGTAAGCCAAGACCGTCCTATTCCAGTCTTGTGGTTGCACGGTTGTCCCAGGTTCTCGCTCTATGAACCAGTCCTTATGGAGAGTGGCCAACCAAACACTAAGCACCGTGCTAGCCCCCTCAACCAAGTTTCTATAAAAACATATTTTAACGAGACATGGGCCGCTCAAGCACACAGCACAGAGGGCCCCTCTCAGAATTAAGTTGCATATACCATTAATCAAATTTAATTAAAAAGGACCATAATGTGTGAGAGTGCAGCACCTAGCACAACTAATAAAAATGCAACCCAAGGTATTTATATATAAAGGATAAAAGTGGCTAGGAAATACTTATAGGCATACAGTATTAAAATGCAGTATGAAACTGTATTTAAAAGTGATAGGATGTTCATGTTATACTTGCCTTCCTCAAAGTTCTCCTGCTGCTGCTCAAAGGGCTCTGAAGCTAGCTCCTGGTACTCCTCCGGTGGCTCAACGTCTACTCACGATCGCAACGCCACAACATGGTCCAGCACATACACATATATGCAAACCAAAGCAAAAGCTAAGAAACAGTACAACATTACATAAAAACAACGCACAAAACTAGGCTAGAACTATTCTACGCATTACAACAATCTCATGAGTGCAAAAACCACCTATAACAAAGCTAGGACGCGAAAACTAGAGTTAAAACTAGATCCAGGGGCTTTTCTGTGAGAAAACTGAAGTTTCCAGGGGATTCTGCGCAAAAACTAGGGACTTATACATAATTAAAGGTTAGATCTAAGGTTTAACATGCAAAAACATAGGGGCTGGACGGCGGGTTCTATATCTAAGAAGCTCAGGGTCTAAAACATAAAAGAAATGGTCTAAACGCAAATACTTTTGAACTAGCGTGGACTACGGGTTGATTTCTAAGAACTCCAGGGACTCTTTAGCAAAAGCACGAGCACTAACTGATATCTTCAGTCTGAGGCCGTCGGATCTGGATCGGACTGTCCGATCTCCTATTGGGGGCGCAGGGCGGCAGTGGATCGGACGGTCCGATCTCGGCGGTGGATCAGACGGTCCGATCCCAATCTGGAATCGTTCTAATCTGGATCGCCCGTTGACGATCGGACGTCCAGGACCTATCGGGGTAGGGGGCGGCGGCGCTATAACGCCGGCGACTCCTTTCCGCGGCGGTGCGGCTTGGGGTTCGCCGGACTTCACCGTAAACGGTGCTCCAGGGGTCAAACCGAGCGGGGCTTGGGTCTGTCGTGATCAGCGTGACACGTGTGATCCACCTGGGGCACTTTCTGGCCCTCGCGGGCTTGGGGTTGCGCTCGCAGTGCTCGGCTGCAGGAACGGCCTACGATCTACAATGTCTAGCGCAAAACGGACAAGAGAGGGCGTTGGTGCTCACCGAGGGCTCGGATTGGCCGGAGAAGCAGTGCAGGGGGGTCGACGTCGATGGCGGGAGGTGGAGATGAGGCAGCGCTCATGGAGAGGACTGCTGCAGGGGTTCTCCGGGCTCCTGGGCTCCACGGGTCTACCCGTGGTGTTCCTGCGGAGGTGATACTGGGGTCAAGATGGTCGGGGAACCACCGACAGTGAGGGATTGAGGTGGCGGAGCAAATTACCGGTGGCGATCCTTGGGTGCAATTCCGATGATTGCTGGCATGGAGGTCGAGGGTGGAGGCCTCGGGAAGCTTCCTGGCATCGAGGAGAAGCTGCGATGGGGTTTGGCCGGGGCTGGGGTGCAACGGTGGCGCAAGGAGCTTTGCGCGGCGGAGCAAGCGGGTGGTGGCGCTAGGGCTTCGGTGGTGGCCGTAGGTTTTAGGGTTAGGGCGCAGGGGGCACGGGGCGGTTTAAAGGGGGAAGCCAGGGATATTGGGGGGGGCGCTCAGGGGAAGGCCGGCGAGGATTGCGGGCGGGTTGTTGCGCGGCCGGTGAAGGGAGGAGGAAGAAGGGGCCGACAAGTGGGGCCGAGCAGTTAGAGGAAGAGGGAGGGAGAGCCCGGGTGCTGCTGGGCTGAGCGCGGGGAGGGAAAGGAGCTGGGCCTGCGCGAGAAGGAAAGGGGAATGGGCCGCGAGGAAGGAAGCCGGCCCGTGGGGGAAGAGAGAGATGGGCTAGGCTGGGCTAAAAGCTAGGTTTGCTTTTCCCTATTTCTTTTCTTTTTCTAACCAACTCAAATCTATTTGAACTCAATTCATATTTAAATTCAAACTCCTATGCACTCACTCAAATAAAAACTTATGCTCCGGCATGAATGCACAAACATGTTGAACCTAAATTGAAATTTTAATTCTTTGTGAAATAAATTATAATTTTATGCAAGTTAAATAAAGAAAAACCTTAGAAACTTTATTAAAGCCAAATTAAACTCATTATAAAATATGAAATTTTACATTAGGGTGTTACAGAGGTTCACCACGCCATGCGTGATCGACCTGGGGCACTTGCGGGCCGCAGGGGTGCTTTGGGCTGCGCGCACAACGGCGGGGGGGACTACACGGTGGCGCTCGCCGGCGTGTGGTGTTCTGGTCTAGGGAGCGGCCTATGTGCCAAGGTAGCTAGCGCAAAAGGGACAAGGTGGGGTGTGGATGCTCAACGAGGGCTTGGTCCGTGCTGGAGTGCCGTACAGGGCAGTCGACGTCGGGGTCCGGCGGCGGAGACGGGGTGGCGCTCGCGGAGAGGGTTGATGCAGTACGCTTCCGAGCTTCTGATCCCCATGGGCAGGTTCAGCGCCGAGCTGGGAAGCCAGAGAAGCGATCAGCACGGCCGGAGGAACGCTGGCGGTGAGGAATTATGGCGGCGGACCGACTCACCTGCGGTGAGGTTCTCATGAAATTCCGGCGTGCATAGGGCTCGGACTTGGGGGAAGTGAGCTCGGGGAGGTTCCTGGTACTCAGGTGGAGCTCCGGCAATGGATCTCGGTGGCCGTGGTGTGGTGTCGCGGCGAGCTCACGGCAGCGCAGGGCTTTGCGCGGCGAGGCGAGCGGGCGGTGGTGCTGGGGTTCCGTGGCGGCTGCGATGGCAAGGGTAGGGCACAAGGAGGGGTCACAGGCCCAAATAAGGGGGAGGACGTTGGTCTAGGCGTGCGCACTGGGAGCACGGCGGAGATCGCGGCCGGCAACACGGGGAGAGCGGATCGCGCAACAGCCTCGCGCAATCCTGGGCTTTGGGGCTCGGCTTCTAGAAGGTGAGGGTGCAGGCGAGGTTGGTCAGTGGGCCTTGGGGCGTGGTGGAGCCGGGCCACAGGCAGCGAGGGAGCGGCCGGGACAGCGGAGGAGGAACAAAGGAGGTCAGGCGCGGGGAAGAAGAAGGAAAGGAGAAAGGGTTGCCGACAGGTGGGACCCGCCTGTCGGTGGCTGGTGCGGTTGCGGGCTGAGGGAGGCGGGGTGAGGGAGTTGGGCCAGGAAAGAGGGAGGTGGGCCGAGCGTGGGGAGGGGAAGAAAGGGAGAGAAGGTGATCTGCAGGTTGGGCTGTTGGGCCGGCTCGGGCTGGCTTGCTATTTTCTTTTCCTGATTTTCCTTTCTCTTTTCCTTTTTCAAACCAACCCAAATCTAGTTGAAATCAAATAAATTTTGAATTCAAACCCTATGCACTCATTTAAATAAAACCCATGCACCAGCATGAATGTACAAACATGTTGAGCTAAAATGAAATTTTAATTTTTTGTGAAATAAATTATAATTATATGCAAGCTAAACAAAGAAAAACCTTAGAAACTTTATTAAAGCCAATTAAATTTAGTATAAAGTAGAAAATTTACATTAGGGTGTTACAATGGAACTTGTGAATTACATATCTGTTAATAGTGGTGTGCCTTCTGAAAATGGGAGTAAGGATATGTGGTTAATAATGGAAATCATCTTTGTTTCAGATGGTTGGAGCCACACGTGGAACCCCGGAAGGTCTCCGGGCAGACCAAGCCAGCGGTTCCCAGCAACCGCCACCACCACCCCAAAATCTAGCCGAGGTTATGGCTCGGCAGACCGAGCTTCTTAACCTGCTAGTACAGACACAACAGAACCAACATCGTCAGCAATCATGAGGAGGTCGTGATGATCCTCACCCTCAGGTGGAAAACTACCAAGATTTCTTCAGCACTCAGCCCCCGCTATTCAGCAAAGTTGAGGAGCCCCTTGATGCCGATGCTTGGCTTCGCACCATTGAATCCAAGTTTGCTCTTCTTACGATTCCATGTGCGGACTCCAATAAGGCTCACTTCGCTGCCCAATAACTTCGTGCTGCTGCTCGCATTTGGTGGGATAACTATTGTGCCATGCAACTTGATGGCCATGTTATCTCCTGGGAAGAATTTCGGAATGCTTTTAGGGCACACCATATACCTGAAGGACTGATGGAGCGGAAGTTAAATGAGTTCTTGGCACTCACCCAAGGCACCCGCACCGTATTACAATATGCACAGGCTTTCAATCACCTATGCCAGTATGCGGGTTATCACGCTGACAGTGACACCAAGAAGCAAGATTGTTTTCGTTGGGGCTTGAGCACTAAGCTCAAGGAACGCCTGAACCTTGTGAAGGCCAATACTTTTAGTGAGCTGGTTAACATGGCCCTGACCTAGGAAGATTGCATTATGGCACATCGTGCCGAAAAGAAACGAAGGATTTCCACTGGACCCGCGAGTGTTCAACCATCACGGTATCGATTTGTTCGGAATGCACCGCCCAGAGCGCCACAGTAGAATGCTCCACCTGGCAGACTGGTTTTCAGGCCGCCTCAACAACCCAGAGGATACAGACCTCCAGTGCCTCCGCAACAGCCGCAACAGTTTGGCCCACGGCCAAACGCTCAACAATTTCAACAGAGAAGCAGCACCAATCGCTGTTTCAATTGCGGTAGCGCAGACCACTTTATCAAAGATTGTCCGCAGCCCAGGAAGCCTAATCAAGGGCAAGGTTCTAATCAGAATAACCAGAACAAGGGCAAAAGGCCAATGATGCAAGTCCGGCAAGGGCGTGTTATCTTTACCACCCTTGCGGAGCTTCTGGATGGAGCCCCCGTCATGTCGGGTACATTTTCTATTCATCACAAACCAGTTGTTATATTATTCGATTCAGGAGCAACTCATAGGTTCATTAGTAACAACTGTGGTACCCGAATAGGACTTGATCTTTGTCATACCAAGGGGTCATATATGATTTCTACCCCTGGAGGAAAGGTTACCTCCAACCAAATGGTTAAAAGTGTGCCAATTCAGTTAGGTAGTAAAGTAATCAAAACTGATTTGGTTCTGCTAAATTTAGAGGGTATTGATGTTATACTTGGGACAAATTGGATGACAGAACATAGAGTACTGCTAGATATCTCTTCCCGGGTTATTGAGATTGATTCACCACATCAAGGAGCCACCACCCTCTACCTGCCATAGCAAGAATATCTTCACTCTTGTGCCTATGCTATCACAGACATCAAACTAGAAGACATTCCTGTAGTCTGTGAGTATCCCGATGTCTTTTCGGATGATTTGCCTGGAATGCCACCAGACAGAGACATCAAGTTCGTTATTGAGCTTCAACCTGGCACCGCTCCTATTTCAAAGAGGCCGTATCGTATGCCTCCTAATGAATTGGCCGAGCTAAAGACCCAGCTTCAAGATCTTCTTGACAAAGGTTTCATACGCCCAAGTGCTTCACCTTGGGGATGTCCCGCCCTCTTTGTAAAGAAGAAGGACAATAGCTTAAGGTTATATGTCGATTATCGTCCACTCAATGCGGTCACTATAAAAAATAAGTACCCTCTTCCCCGCATTGATATCTTATTCGACCAACTAGCTAGAGCCAAAGTCTTCTCTAAGATTGATCTACACTCTGGTTATCATCATATCAAAATCAAACCTAGTGATATTCCAAAAACGGCTTTCTCGATCAGATATGGACTATATGAATATCTGGTTGTCTTTTGGACTCACTAATGCACCGGCATACTTCATGTACCTTATGAATTCAATTTTCATGCCGGAGCTTGATAAATTCGTCGTGGTTTTCATCAATGATATTCTGATATATTCTAAGACTAAAGAAGATCATGCTAATCATATATGTGTCGTTCTTCAATGACTACGTGATCATCGCCTTTATGCCAAATTCTTCAAATGTGAATTCTGACTGGAAAGTGTGAAATTTTTAGGACATACTATCTATAGTGAAGGCATATCGGTTGATCCAACCAAAGTTCAGGAAGTTATGGATTGGAAGCCTCCAACTTCAGTCCATCGAATCCGTAGTTTCCTTGGATTGGCAGGATATTATCGCCGATTCATTCCAGACTTCTCCAAAATAGCCAAACCCATAACTAAGCTACTTAAGAAAGAGGTTAAATTCCATTGGGATAATAAGTGTGAAGAAGCATTCCACACACTGAGAAAACTTCTAACCACTGCTCCAGTGCTAGTTCAGCCAGATAGTACCCAGCCTTTTGATGTCTATTGTGATGCTTCCGGAACCAGACTTGGTTGTGTTCTTATGCAAAACAACCGGGTCATTGCTTATGCATCCAGAGCACTCCGGAATCATGAACAAAAATATCCAACCCATGATCTTGAGTTGGCAGCTGTTATTCACGCTCTCAAGATTTGGAGATATCATCTTATGGGCGCCAAGTGTAACATTTACACTGACCATAAGAGCCTCAAATATATCTTTACCCAAGCTGACCTAAATATGAGGCAAAGGCGTTGGTTAAAATTGATCAAAGACTACGATCTTGAAGTACACTACCATCCTGGCAAGGCCAATGTGGTTGCGGATGCACTTAGCCGCAAGGCACATTATCATTGCTCATTCATAGAAAACTTCAGTGAAACTCTCTGTTATCAGATGAGAAATCTCAATCTAGAAATCATTCCGCAAAGTAGACTGAATCTATTATCTATTGAACCTACCCTTGAAGATAGAATCATCATGTCGCAATTACATGATGAAGGTATCAAAATTATCAAGCATAAACTATCTCAGGGAGAAGCAAAATATAGATGTTTCCACAATGATCATCAAGGAGTTCTATGGTTCAACAATCGTATTGTTGTACCTAAGGATCATCAGCTTCGTAAACAAATCCTTGATGAAGCACATCTATCCAAGTTTTCTATTCATCCTGGTAGTACTAAAATGTATCAAGACCTTCGGTAAAACTTTTGGTGGATCAGGATGAAAAGAGAAATTGCTAAATATGTATCCGAATGTGATACATGTCAGAGAATCAAAGCCAGTCACCTAAAGATATTCGGTACACTCCAACCACTACCCATTCCATCGTGGAAGTGGGAAGATATTAGTATGGATTTTGTCGTTGGTTTTTCCAACACATCCCAAAAACATGACTCCATATGGGTAATTATTGATAGACTTACCAAAATTGCTCACTTTCTTCCTGTGCATACCACTTATTCTGCCAAGAAGTATGCCGAAGTCTATCTTGATCAAATTGTTCGATTGCATGGTGTCCCTAAGACCATCATTTCTGATCGAGGGGCACAATTCATTGCCCGCTTCTGGGAATAATTGCAGTCTACTCTTGGAACCAAACTAATTTGAAGCTCTGCATATCACCCACAAACTGATGGACAGACTGAGTGAGTCAACCAAATTCTTGAAGACATGCTCCGAGCTTGTATTATTCACTGTGGTACAAGCTGGGAAAAGTGTCTCACCTTGGATGAGTTTTTTTACAACAATAGCTACCAGTCCTATCTTCAAATGGCTCCCTTTGAAGTGTTATACGGTCGAAGATGTCGAACTCCTTTGAGTTGGTCTGAGACCGGTGAACGCCAAATTTTCAGACCAGACTTAGTTACTGAAGCTGAAGATAAGCTTAAACTTATCCAAGCCAATCTTAAAGCCACCCAGTCGAGACAGAAGAGTTATGCAGATCAAAGGAGAAAACCTTTACAATTCCAAGTAGGGGATTTTGTCTATCTTCGAGCATCTCCTACCAAAGGTGTTCAGCGTTTCGGCATAAAAGGGAAGTTCGCACCCCGATATGATGGACCATTCGAAATCCTTGAAGTCTGTGGCCTAGTGGCTTACAGAATTCATCTTCCTTCTTAGTTGGCTGCCGTTCATGATGTCTTCCATATCTCTCAACTCAAGAAATGCATCAAAGTGCCTACTGAGATCGTTGAATCGCAGGCCATTGAGATCGAACCTGATCTATCTTACACCGAACAACCCATCCAAATCCTTGATACCAAGGAGAGAGTCACCAGAAGAAAGAAGATTAAGATGTATAAGATCTTATGGAATCATCACACAGAAGAAGAGGCAACCTGGGAAACCGAAAATTATCTTCAGAAAAACTTTCCAGAATTCCTAAAGCCTACTTAGGTAGCTATCCTCCAAGCCCTATCCTCCTTGTAATCTCGGGATGAGATTCCTTTTAGGGGGTAAGGTTGTGACACCCTAGGTGTTAAAATTGTATCACACTAGGAAAGAAATTGTAATAAATATGTTGAATTATATGAAATTTGGGTGTTTATGTGAAAATAAGGATTTATGTGTAATTTTTGCAAAAGTATGAGTCCTTTTATGCAAAATATTTGAAGTACAAAAGTAACTTTCAAAGTTTACTTAGGATTAAAATGTAAGAATACAAGTCATCATGACATTACATGAAAACTTGCAATTATGTCCAAAACTGCATAAAATTTACCTTAATAAGGACAAAACCTTATTAAGTTTAGTTTTAGTACAAAGTTTAAAATTAAAGCTTTGTACTTTGGGTTTTTGAACTTGAACCCTAAAGCAATGTTGTAGGGTTTGAAATATTCTACAACTTCTATTTTGGTCATTTTCTCATTAGGGTTTCGGATCAGTGGGAAATCTTACTTTACACTGAGGTCCCTAGACTTTTTGTTTTTGCAAATGAGTCCCTCGGACCCCCCCCCCCCCCCCCCCCCCGCTCTTCTTCTTTCTCTGGCGCCCTGCTCTGCTCCTCCGCTCCCCTCTACCGCCGACTGCCAGCGCCGCCCACAGCCACTCCAGCTTCTCCCCCGCGCCACCTCCTGCTCGGGCAGACTCCACGTGTCGCCCTTCCCTTTTCCCCGGGCCTGCTTCTCTCCCCTGCTGTCTTCCTCCGCGAGTGCCATGGCCACCAGAGCTCATTGCCGGCCACCACGAATGCCACCATCGTTGCCAGCTCCTGCTCGCGCGCGCAGCGCCCCTCCCGGCCTCAAAACATGCTCAACAGCTGCTCCACGATCTTCTTTACTCACTCACGCACTTCTCTTCCACGGCATTTCCTTTCCCCGAGCATAACCCCTCGCCGGAGCACCGCCGCAGCCTCTGGCCGCGGTCGTCAGCCGCCCACACTGCCTCCCACCTACGATCTAGTGCTCCAGTAGCACCGCCACGATTCCCTGCAGCTCACTGACCCATCCAATTTCACTCTCCTGCACCCGAGCATCGTCTCCCACAGCGCCGGCAAGCTCAAGCTCCGCCGCCTCTTGGCCCCACCGTCGACTCACCACTACAGAGCCCCTCAGCCCCTGCCAAGGGCACCAGCAGCACTACATCATCCCGCAGAAGCTTCCCAGCAGCTTCTTCACTGCCCTCTGGCACCCCAGCCACCGGAACCACCTCGCCGTCGCTACCTCCTCGCCGGTGAGCTTCTATTCCTGTCGAACCCATCCTTCCGCCCCTCCTCCAACCGATCCAACCACCCCAGTAGCTTCCTCTCCTCCTGCTGCAGCTGCTGGACCAGAACTTGACCGCCCTCCTCACCAGGAACCTCTCGCTGACAAGCTCCTCTCCGCCGCCGCTTTGGTCCGCCGTAGGAACCCCACCTCCGGTCACCTCCTCTTCCTCCCAGGCTCACCCCTAGACGTGCCTTGAGCTCCTGATGCTCGTGAGCCAATCCTCCTCCACCCCCGACACCGCCCCTCGCCGGAATTTGGCCGGTGATGTCCCTGCCCCTTCTTCCCTGAAAGCAAGGACCCAATTGCTCTGATTTCAATCTTTCTAGGGTTCTGTCTCTAAATTTCCAGTCCCTCCCCCAAATTCAAATCAGTGAACTTCTAAAATGTGTAGAAAATTGTCGAAAATTCAAAAAAATGTCAAACTTGTTGGGTTTGAATCATTGTGTTAAATACTACAACTTTTGTATGATGATCATGAGATGAATATGTGTATTTTGTGCTGTGATTTAATTAATATATAATGGGTACTTTAAGTAGATCTTTTGATCCATAGCAGTGCTAAAGCTCAAAATTGAAACATGAGATGTATATCCTATAAGTAGTTATGTGTAAATTTTGGAGACTCAGAACAGCCCTCTAGCTATGATGTTTAGATAACTTTGCTTTATGTTGGTAAAAGTTTCATGATTTAATTCCAAATGCACCTCTTCATGTTTATAACTGAAAATTTTACCTTAGCTTTGTTTCAGTATGTATAATCCAAGATAAAAGTTTGAGAGTCAGCACCCTAGTGTAGCTTCAGTAATGAAATATAAGCATAGATTCAAAGAAAATTCATGAACAACAGCTCTAGTTCATGAAAAATTATGAAAATATTTTGAGGTGTTGCCCTTGAGTAGTGTAACCTGTTCACAAAAATCCAGAACAAAATCTTGTGTATATCTACAATTATAAATAACTCTTAATATGTTAGTGCTGTTGATGTTTATTCTTGTTGCATAAATTCTGTGAAGATAAAATCTTGATAAATTTACAGTAGCTTAGATATAGCTTTATCTGTAATTAATAAAAGTTTCAACCCCAATGCTATAGTAGTTTATTCTATAAAAATAAAACATGTTGTTTAGTGTAGCTAACTAGGTTGGTTTATACTCGATAAATGACTGCCCACTAGAAGAGTAAATGAGATGTTTGATGAGTGAACTATGTTTTCCTTGGATTGCAACTTTATCGTGAAGTGAAATGAAAGTGTATGCATCCATTGAACCACATCTTTGCATATCATATAGACTCAACCCCTCTCACTGACGGAGACTACGAATTGATCCCGGAACCAGAAGGAGGTTATTCTGAAGACCCCGGGAACGTCGTCGGAAATCTAACTGAAGCTCCGGACCAAAGTTCGGAAAACTTTGATACTCCTACCCCTAGCCTCGCTCAAGAAGGCAAGCCCCGGACATAAACCCGCTACTTTATTTACACTGCAATCTACATTTATATATATACTTGTGCGTTAAGTTCTTAGGAGTTGTCTAAAAACCCTAGTTGCATATTCCTAGGAACCGATATACTGAATACTAGAACTTGAGTTCGAATAACTGCTATGCTAATAGGACCGGTAGAAGTCGAGTGATTGCCTATCACTCGCGAGCTTTATAGGAATTGTAGTGTTTACATTCCTGTTATCACTATAAGGATGACGGACGGGATTTATGTGAAGTATCATGGTTGAGATGATACCCCGTCTGTGTTGATGAATTTGGCTAGGGTCGCAGTGTGTGGTAGCGGTGGTTAAGCGTTTGAAAGTACTAGCCACATGCCGTGAAATATGGTAAGCGGTAAGCCTAGTAACCAATCAGCCCGGCAAGTGGACATATCTCCCACCACTCGTATTTGGTTTTTCCGGTTACTCGCTTCGACATGTGGGAATACGTGTTGCAGGGCAACCAGGAGTACGGTCATGTAGTCACGCTACAGGCGTACGTCATGCACATTGGATGTGCGTATGGTCCTGCAGTCGCTTGTGGTGGATCTGATCCACGAGTCGGAATGAAAGGCAAACGGTTGCTTCGGAACAATTGTTGGATGTTCCAAGCGTGTGAGTTAGGTTTACCCTTGCAAGGTTATGAAACTCAATTCAGAATCATCCGTTTCTCGCGGAGATTGAGACTGCTTGATTCCTTTGCCACATAGAGTAACAAGAGCAATCTTATGGTTATCAAAGATGAGATTTGTTTAAAAGATTCTACCATGCTTGAATAGTTCTAGTTGCTTACCTAGAATGGATAATCAACTAGAACCTGAAAGCTAAAATTTGAAAGTAAGGATCTACTCTTTGTTGCTTTTCAGCTGAAAACTAAACCCAGCGCCATTTAAAGCCTTCATAGTCTAGTTACATGGCTAAGTATACCATGAAACGGGTAAGCCTTGCTGAGTATTAGGATACTCAGCCTTGCATTGTGACTTTTGTGCCAGGTAATCCCCCTGAGGACTCTACTCTGCCTGTGCCATGGCCCTATGCTCTTCCCGATGGTTGGTCCGTGGAATGGGACCCGTCCCCAGCCAACACTGATCATACCAAGTGATGTCATGCCAAGGCTTAGCATGATGTCCGTACTGGCGACGTGTATAGTTGTCGTATTTTAAATTCCTTTGCCGTGAATTTGAAACTTTAAAATGGTTTGTAATAGTTTTTATCAGTTTGGAACTTATGCTACTTTTGGAAACTCTTGTAGCATAAATGCCTGTGATGTAAAATATGATGGTGATTGTATCTCTGGACTCGCCTTCGTGCGAGGTACCTTGTTTGATCCTGCTTTCGGTGATTTATCGGGACGTTATCTGACAGGCCAAGGGGCTACACCATTTGAAGTGCGATTGGAGCCCTTGAGAGAGGACTTGCATACTTGAGCCGGTGTAATTCAGGTTGGTTTTGCCACATGACAGTCTTTGAGATCAGCAAAAAGGGGCTTATCCCATAATGAACCGTCGCGTGGTGGAGAATGTGTATTGATTACTAGAAACTAACTCAGCTACAAAGAAAGATCACTTCCCGTTGCCCTTCATTGATGAAATGCTAGAGCGGTTAGTGAAGCATTCTTTCTTCTGTTACCTCAATGGGTATTCAGGTTATAATCAAATTCCATTCGATCGTGATGATAATAGCAAGACCATGATTACATGTCCGTATGAAAACTGTGCTTATCGTTAAATGTCATTCGGGCTTTGCAACACTCCTGCATTGTTTTAGAGGTGCATGATGTCTATTTTCTCTGACATGAACGAGGAAATCATGGAAGGTTTCATGGATGACTTCTCCGTCTATGGGAAAACCTTTGATCGCTGTCTCGAGAATTTAGACAAGGTCTTGCAAAGGTGCCAAGAAAAAGACCTGGTACTAAACTGGGAAAAGTTCCACTTTATGGTCCCTGAAGGCGTCGTTCTTGGGCACCCTATGTCCGAGAGGGGGGATCAAGGTGGATAGAGCAAAAATCAAGGCAATAGAACAGCTCCCACCTCCAGTGAATGTTAAGGGCATCCGTAGCATCCTAGGTCATGGAGAGTTCTACTGCCATTTCATTAAGGTTTTCTTGCAGATCGCTAGACCCCTCACAAACCTCTTAGCCAAGGATGCGCCTTTTGAGTTTACTGATGAGTGTTCAAAAGCACTTTATATCTTAAAAGAAGCACTCATTTCAGCTCCAATCATTCAAACCCCTTATTGGAGTCTGCCATTTGAAATAATGTGTGATCCTAGTGATTACACTATTGGGGCGGTCCTTGACAAGACCAAAGATAAGAAGCATCATGTGTCGGTGTTTTACCAGCTGCCCACCGAGGGGTATACCCGAGGTGGTAAGTTTAGGTTGGGAGACGCCGAGATCAGGAACTCGAAGGTGCAAGGAACACAAGGTTTAGATAGGTTCGGGCCGCGATGTGCGTAATACCCTATGTTCTGTATGGTGGTTTGTATTGCCTTGGGTGTTGATGTTATATTTTGAGGGGGTCCCTGCCCGCTCTTATATATCCGGGAGGATAGGGTTACATGAATCCTAATCCAATACTAGCCAAGGAATTGTACTAGAGTACAACTCGAGTAGTTTCCTTCTGTACCGACTAGTCCTACTTCGCATACGAGTAGAGTACAACACAGATAAGGTATAGGACAAGTCCTACCCCCTAATCCTGTATAAACTACGTTATGTACACAGTCCCGTAGTCCCAGGTCTGACAAGCCCCCGAGCTCTTCGTAGCTGAGTACTGCAGGCTCCTCGCGTACTTTCGAAGTAGTCTTCGGCTTCTTTTGAAGCTCCATCTTGAAATTCTTCTTCGAGTACTTTCTTGGCTGCATCAAAGTTATGAGCTGCTCATGCCCCAAATTACTTCTTTGGAATGGTGTGCGATTAAAAAATCACACTCCATATGGAGTAGCCCCCGAGCCTTAGGTTGAATCGGAGAATCAGGCTGAGGGTCACATTAGTCTTGAATCTTCCTTACTTAATTTTCAAATAAATTCGAAAAATAAGTAGTCGATGCCACGTATCCCGTAGCCCCCGAGCCTTGAATCCAAATCTCTCAGGTTTGGAAATAAGGATCCAAAGGTCGTGGCATGCAGTGAAAAAATGCTCCCGTGATAAATAATTGGTATGATGGTACAGATGGTGAAAATTAGATTTAGAATTCGAAAAACCCCTTTTTACGGGACAATTAATCCTGAAAAACTGATTAATCGAATATTTTATCTATAAAATCCACCAAACAATCCCTCATCTTCGGAATATTCCCTGAGACGACTCTTCAACTTTGAAACAGTAAACCTATAACCGACCGTGGTTATTTAACCCCGCGGTAATGCCAGGTAAAATCCGTGCTTCCAATCTTCAATCCGCCAAGAAATTTCCGAATCCCCAATCAGATCCGCGCTCCACCTTCACCCCCTTGGAGAACCCCAAAACTAGCAAATCTCTCCGCCCCTTTCTCCGCAGGCCCCGAGCAACTCGTGGCAAGCAGAGCTGGAAATGGCACCCAAGAGATCCCACGAGAAGGATGGGAAGGGGAAGGAATCGCAGCCGCCATTTGGAGAGTGGACATACAATAAGTGCTCCAACAACAAACTCATGAATCTTGTTTCCGAGGGTCTGCTTCAGGAGAAAAGTCTTGTCAACTGGCGCCCCTCTTTCCACTAACCTCTTCCTATGGAAAATGTGGACGAAGTCATCTCATTTTACCATTTTGCTGAAGGGGGTTTGGCCCTCCCCTCTTGCTCTTTCTTCCGAGGCCTTCTTTGCTTCTACGGGCTTGAGCCCCATCACCTCAACCCGAATTCGATTTGCCATATTGCTATCTTCATTCACTTTTGCGAACCTTTTCTTGGAATCGAACCCCATTGGGATCTTTTCCACTTGCTTTTCTGGGTAAAACCGCAACCCACTTCCAAAAATCCATCCGTTGTAGGGGGCGCCGGCATCCAGCTTAGACAACAAGCCGGCAATAGGTACATTTCCTACAAATTCCCCTCCAACATTCTTGGATGGAAGAGCCATTGGTTCTACATCGGAAACCATGCCCCCCAGCTTCCTGAAAAATCCAGAAAACCCCTTGTCGTGAGGCCAGAGTGGAACACCGAACTCTCCAGAGGAGACATGGACCAAGTCAACGAGTTGCTAGCCATCATAGCAGCCCATAAAGAAATAGGAGTGACCGGAGCATCCGTGATGTTTTTCCTTCTTCAAACGCCGGTACGCTAGGCTTCGAGTACATGGGCGCTGAAGATCCATCTCGAATGTGCGCAGAAGAGCTGACTGACGATGCCGCGCTCATCCGGGTCAAGCGAGTACTGCTGGACGTGAACGCAGTTCCCTACGTCCCAGAGTTATTTTCTGCAAAAAATCCTCCAAAACCGGTAAGTGTTCGACTACTTTTTGGAATAAGTTCTGTTCTTGTGCAACCGCTAACTAAAAATCCTCTGCAGGGACACACAGAGTGGTACCGAAGCTATCCACCACAACCCGACATCCCCCAACCAGACCACCTTCTTCCCAGCGCCACGGCAGAAGCGAAAAAGGCTCAAGCATCTGAAGCTCGGCCAAGTGATGAAACGACCGAGAGGGAGAGCCCCCTGGCGGAAAGGGAAACCTAAGGGAAGGTGAAAAGGAACAACTCCCCCGGACCATCCGTGGAGTTGACCGAAGCTTTGCCATTGGTCCCACGGGGTCGTCGGGTAGTGCACAAACGGAGTGCGCATGTAGTCAAAACCCCAGGTATGAAGTTGCTGCCTTCGTGAATTGTCAAGTATTGGAGTTGTTGCATGCTGACATTGTCTTTTTTGCAGTCCTTCTACTTCTCCTCCTGACCCCAAGCGTCAAAAGGTGGTCAGGACCGAATTCGCTGGGAACTATGGTCCAGCAGATGATGCCACAGAAACTACTGGGATGAACCGAACGACTACTTCGGTAGGGATGGTAACCATTGCCGTGGCGGGCACCGTGCAACCAGCTGGTGTGACCCCGCCACCGGCAACGAGTACTGTGGTTGAAGTACCATGGGCCCTAAGAATAAAGAAAGCTGTCATGAAGAAATCTTCGCTGTAAGTACAGATCCTTTTTGCATAATGCATGTCCTGTTCTTTTTGACTTGTTTAATGATAAAACTGATTCTGCTTTATTAGGTCTATGTCTGCCCTGGGGTTTAAGCCAAAGCCTATCTCCGCTACTCTAGCCCCCGAGCCGCCAGCCCCCGAGGAGGACACGACAGTGCCTGAATCACCACCCCCCGAGCCCCAGCAACCTGAAGCCGACACTGGTGGTGAAGAACAAGTCGAGGCCACTGATGCCACTCCTGCAGATGGCACAAGTAAGTGTCTGACCTCCCATGGATAACTGCTTAGACCACAAACTTCATGTCTGAACGCGTCTTGACTTGGAGGTGCCCCACAACCAAGAACTGAAGAAGCTGTAGGTACCACAAGAAACCCTGAAGATCTGCTGGTGTCCGGGAGTGGATACCAGAACATCATCACCACGGATCTAGTGGATGATCCATTCCTGACGGCCAACAACATGCGCTATTTCCAGAAGATCTCCAAGGAGCTGTACCAGTATACCGTGGTAAGGCATGATTACTCTTCTGCCATTATACTTTGTCGAGTTGCTTGTCTAAGTCGTTCCCCTTATGCATGATGTGGCCAAACTCTCCCAACGAAAATCCAAAAAGCTGAAAGCAGTGGTGAGTGGCCTCCAGGAACTCCAAGCGAAGGATCAACGCATATCAGAAGAACAGCAGAAGAATATATATCTTCAGAGAGAGCTCGACAAGCTGAAGCTAGAGCGGACGCGAGAAACATGGCTCCTCAAGAACGATCTCCGCGACCTTGAGAAGGCCAACTCTGATCTCCAAGAACAGCTCAAAGAGCAGAAAAAGGCGCACCAAGGCAAGCCCTTTCTTCCCTTGAGTACTTTCTCATAATGATTTATCTTGAATTCTGAAAACTATCTTCACCGTAGAGCTTAGGAAAATCTTAACATATAAAGAAGAGCTGCTTACTGACGTGAAGAATATGCTGTATCACCATGCAGATGACGTCGAGAGGCTGCAGAAGGTGATCGCCTATACTGAACAACAGTTCATCGACTGCCTTCAGCAGATCAAGACGCTGGGCAAAGAAAAGGAACAGCAACAGAAGGAGCTGGAGGACCTTAAGGGAGCCGCCCAAAAGCTTATTGACATGGTGGACCCACAAGAAGGCGGTGAAGCAGACGGGCGGTCCTTCCTGGAGCGACTCCTCGGAGCGCTGCACAAAGTCCTCAATTTCCTCACCGAAGCCCCCATCCGTGTGTCAGCCATGCACTTAGCTTTGTAAAATCCTTTTGGCCGGAGGCTTGACTAGAGGCATTCGCGCAGGGTGTGGCTGCAGAGTGCACTGAAGAACAATTCAACGAGTACCTCCAAGAAGCCCGACCTGTAGCGGAAAAGATAGTAGAAAGTGTAATACAAGATTGAGATATTGTATAAACAAGTACTCTTCTCCTTGTATATATCTGTCATTGATGTCTCCACTTGTATGTGCCTTATGACTTCTGGATTGTCATCCATGTTCAAAGGCTAAGTAGTAGACACTACCCTGGGTGCAACGACCCTGGAAGTAGTCGAAGTAGCTCCGCATAGGAACCCGTCCAACAAGTTAGATATAACCCGATCGAGCGGGTCTAACCAGTTAGGAAAGAACGCGAGCATCGTTGCGTGACTGCCATGCCTATGGCAAGAAGTCGAAACTACCCGAGTGCAACGACTCTGGGCATAGTTGAAATAGCTCCTCATGTGAGCCTGTCCAACAAGTTAGATATAATCTGATCGAACGGATCTAACCTGTTGGGAAAAATGCGATCGTTGTCGCAAACGACCATCAAAGCTCATGGCAAGAAGTCGATTCATATAAAACATGCACGTGGCCGTAGCCTCCGTATTTAAAGACCGTCAAAACTCATGGCAAGAAGTCGATTCATATAAAACATGAACGTGGCTATGGCCTCCGTATCTTAACAGAAAATTTACATTCCAAATTCTGTGGCACATAGCCTCCAAATTGAATTCGGAAGAAAATCATCTAGGCGCTCGGAGAACAGCTGTCCCTGCATGTCGTCTTTATGGGTAAAACTTGCGCAGGTTGTGAACATTCTAAGAATTTGGGACATCTTGGCCCTCGGGGTATTGTAGTCGATAAGACCCCGGTCTTGTAATCTGCTTGACGACGAACGGTCCTTCCCATCTCGAGTTGAGCTTGTGTAAGCCGAACTCGTCTTGGATGCGGCGTAGGACCAAATCGCCTATACTGAATGACCGTTCTCTCATGTTGCGATCGTGATATTGCCGGATCCCCTGCAGGTATCATGCTGACTGAACAAGAGCGGTGCAGCGAGCCTCTTCGATAGAGTCAAGCTCTAACTGCCTTGCTTCATCTGCCTTGCCTTCATTGTACATTTCAACCCTTGGGAATTTCCACATGATGTCGGCCGGTAAGATAGCTTCAGAGCCGTAGACAAGGAAGAACGGTGTTTGTCCTGTGGCTTTGGACGGTTGAGTCCTGAGCCCCCAGACGACATGTGGCAACTCGTGTATCCACTTTCCTCCTTTCTTGTTGTTTTCATCATAGAGTCTTTTCTTGAGGCCATCAATTATCATGCCGTTCGCCCTCTCGACTTGACCATTGGCCCTTGGGTGTGACAGAGACATATTTGACCTCGATGCACGCATTTTCACAGAACTCCCAGAACTGGTTGGCCGTGAAGTTTGATCCCAGGTCCGTGATGATGGTGTTCGGGAAGCCAAAGCGATGCAAGATATCGGAGATGAAATCAACGACTCGATCTGGTGTGAGCTTGGCTATCGGCTTATACTCGATCCACTTGGTAAACTTGTCAATGGCCACCAATACATGGGTGAAACCGCCTAGTGCCGTTGTGAAGGGCCCAATCATATCGAGGCTCCAGCAAGCAAACCGCCAGGATGGCGGTATGGTGATAAGACTGTGAGCTGGGACGTGAGATTGCTTGCCAAAGAATTGGCAGTTTTGGCATCTCTGCATGAGGTCCTTAGCATCGGACACTGCGGTGGGCCACCAAAAACCAGCTCTGTATGTTTTCCCCACCAGCGTTCTTGAAGCTATCTGGTTGCCGCAAACGCCCTCATGTATCTCCCGCAGAATGTCGTAGCCGTCTTCTCTCATGACGCACTTCATGAGCACACCTGATCGTGCGCCACGCCAGTAGAGTTTATTGTCAACTAGGATGAAACCCTTACTTCTGCGCATGACATGAGCTGCCTCTGCGCTTCTTGCGTCCATCCCCGCTGGTAGTCTTTGATCCCGAATGAAGTCGATATAAGCCTCTCTCCAGTCCTTTCCAAGCATCATAACCTCCCGATCAGGCTGTTGAAGGCCAGCATCAGTGGTTACCTGAGGTGAGGATTTGATGGATGGCTGTTTCAGCTCCTGGATGAAAACTCCTGCTTGAACCTGTGCGCGGGTGGATCCTAGCATGGATAGTATATCTGCGCCAACATTATGCTCCCGTACCACATGATGAACCTCCAGGCCGGAAAATTTATTTTCCAGCTTGCGCACTTCTTGTACATAAGTGTCCATGGTCTCCTTGTTGCAGTCCCACTCTTTGTTGACTTGCTGAATGACAAGAAGTGAATCGCCATATACAAGTAGTCGTTTGATGCCTAGTGATATCGCCAAACATAGCCCGTGAAGCAAGGCTTCATACTCGACTTCATTATTGGACACCTCCCAAAGGATCTGGAAGACATACTTCAGTTGCTCACCTCGTGGAGAAATAAATAGGACTCCAGCGCCACCGCCATCGAGCTTAAGAGACCCATCGAAGTACATGGTCCAGTGCTCTGGCTTGCCGACTGGAGTTGGGACTTGGTTCTCTCGCCACTCGGCCATAAAGTCGACTAGAGCTTGAGACTTGATTGCAGTGCGTGGCCAGAAGTCGATTGACACAGCCCCCAGCTCCACTGCCCACTTTGATGTACGCCCCATGGCATCTTGATTATGAAGAATATCCGCCAACGGAAAATCCGTAATCACAGTGATCTTGTACTCGTCGAAGTAATGGCGCAACTTTCTCGATGTAATCAGTATAGCATACAAAAGTTTTTGAACTGTCGGGTAGCGTACCTTGGATTCGGAGAGTACCTCGCTGACGAAGTACACTGGCCTCTGCACTTAGCCTTCCTCGCCACGCTTGACTACAATGGCACTGCTGACAACATGAGTTGTTGCCGCAATATAGAGTAGTAGATCTTCACCCGGCAGCGGTGCTGTAAGGACCAGAGGAGACTGAAGGTGATGTTTCAGATCTTGCAGGGCCTGCTCGGCCTCCTCTGTCCACTGGAACTTGTCTTGACATTTCAGGAGCTTGAAGAAGGGTAGTCCTCTCTCCCCGAGTCGGGAGATGAACCTGTTCAGGGCTGCCATACATCCTGTTAGCTTCTGCACATCCTTGATTGTGGTCGAAGCCCCCATATCAGTGATGGCTGTAATGTTCACAAGATTAGCTTCAATTCCTTGGTTGCTGACGATGAACCCGAGCAATTTCCCTAATGGTACTCCAAAAATGCATTTAGTTGGGTTGAGCTTCCACCGAAACCTGCGTAGGCTGCTGAATGTCTCTTCCAAGTCTGCAATCAGGTCGTCGGGATTCCTGGTCTTGATGACCACATCATCCATGTAGGCTTCAACGTTTCGATGTAGCTGATCAGCAAAACACATCTGAATCGCGCGCTGATAGGTTGCTCCTGCGTTTTTCAATCCGAAAGACATAGTTGTGTAAGCGTACGTCCCGAACGGGGTGATGAACGCGGTTTTGATTTGATCTTCCTCCTTGAGCGCCATCTAGTGATATCCTGAATAGCAATCAAGGAAGTAGAGGAGTACACAACCTGCCGTCAAGTCGACAACTTGGTCAATGCGCGGTAGCCCGAAGTGATCCTTCGGGCAATGCTTGTTGAGATCGGTGTAATCAACGCACATTCTCCATTCATTATTCTTTTTCCTTACAAGGACGGGATTAACTACCCTCTCTGGATGGATTACTTCTTTAATGAAGCCAGCCGCGAGGAGTTTAGCTATTTCCCGTTTAATTGCATCACGCTTGTCGTGAGCAAACCTTCGAAGGCGTTGCTTTTTGGGCACAGCCTGTGGGTGTACATTCAGACTATGCTCGATCAGTTCCCTGGGCACCCCTGGCATATCCGTTGGTTTCCATGCGAATATGTCTCGGTTAGACCAAAGGAAACTGACGAGCGCGAGTTCCTATTTCTCATCTAAGCCTGCGCCGATGACGGCGGTCTTGGATGAGTCACCTTCCTGGAGCTGGATCGACTTGGGAGAGCTGCTGCGTAGCTGCGAGTACTTCCCCTGAAGCATCTGGCACATGCGTAGTCGAAGCATACTGGATCGCCTCCTGGTTGCAATCATATTACTTCTTCAAGTCACCTCGAAGAGTGAGTACTCCACTTCGTCCTGGCATCTTGAAAAGCAAATAAACATAATGCGGCACTGCCATGAATTTGGCGAGTGCCGGTCGGCCCAGTATGGCATGATAAGAAGATTCGAAGTTGGCAACTTCGAATTTAATGAACTCGATGCGGTAGTTCTCCCTCGTGCCGAAGGTGACTGGAAGAACCACCGTGCCAAGTGGATGCGCCGCATTACCTAGGACAATGCTGTAGAAAGGAGACTTGCTTGGAACAAGCATGTCCGTTAAGTCCAGACCCATCTTTCTCAAAGTGCTGGCGAAGATGAGGTTGAGACCACTCCCGCCGTTGATGAGCACTTTGGTGAGCCTGACTTCTGCAACCACCGGATCCAGGACCAGGGGGAACTTACCGGGCTCCAAGAAACTTATCCACTGATCATCGCGTGAGAATGAGATGGGGACCTTCGACCAACGGAGTGATCGTGATACCGCTAGCTCGACAGATATGATCTCCCCGAGAAGCAGTTTCTGTTCCCGAATGGAACCCAAGTCTCTATCTCCCCTGAAGAAGACGTTGACGGTCTTTGAGGCATCCTGGAACTTCGCATCGTGCAATTTGTCCCCTTGGTCATCCTCTTCGGGTTCTTTGTCCACTAGCTTGTTCTTCTTGCCGCCACCGGGATTGCTAAATGTCCTCCGGAGGTGGTAGCAATCAATTGCCGCATGATTGGCACCTGGGTGCCATGGGCATTTCTTCTGCAGGAGCTTTTCGAACTCCTCTTGCGTCATTGTCTTCTTGCCTCACGAGGGATGATCCACTTTTCATTTGAGCTATGGTCCTCCTTCATCTACCTCCAGTCCCCCTCTCTCTATTTTTCTCTCTGCCCGATCCCGCCGCCCTCGCCGGCCATGTGCCGAGCTCCTGCTGCCCCGCGTTGCCTTCCTTCACGCCACGTGCCACCTCAGCACCCCGCCCGACGATTCCCGGCCCGCGCTGGCCCTCTCCGCGCTCCTCCACGTCGCGCCGCCGTCGCCCCGAGCTGCCACGCCCGCCGCCAGCTTGACAGCAGCAGCTCTCGCTCGCTGTGCCCTCTCCTCGACTTGAAGTACATCCTTGAGCTCCCAGTGCACTCTCTCTTGTGTTCACGCACCCAAATTTGCAATGTCCTTCTTCTTCTCGAGCACGCCGCCCTGCTGGAGCTCCGCCTTAGCTCCTACTCGTCGTCGACAGCCGCCTCCGCCGCTTCCCACCCTCGATCCAGTGCTCTACAAGCACCCCTGCCACCCACTGATGCTCCCCAGCCTGCCCAATTTCACTCTCTTGCACCAGAACGACTGGACCACTATGCCAGTGAGCTCAAGCTAGCGCCGCCGCTCGGCCTCGCCGTCGTCCCGCCGCTCCGTCGCCTCTCAGCCCCGGACAAGCACACCATCAGCACCACATCATCACATGGAAGCTGTCTAGCCATTTTCCCGCTGCTCTCCAGCCTCCGGCCATCGGAACGCCGCGGCCGTTCCTCGGAGCACCACTACCCGCCCCTATTCGTCGTTGATACGCCACCACAGCCCCTCTCTTCCCCAACACTGGCCACCCCCGTGACCACCGTGAGCTCCTGAACCTTTCCCCTCACTTCCCCCTCGCCGCCGGTGAGCCCCCTCGCCAGAATTTGGACGCTATCGATAGGCATCCCTGTGTAGCCCAGCCAAGGACCCAGTTGCAAGGATTTGAATCTTTCCAGGGGCCTTTCTGTAGGAAATCAGTACCCCCCTCTAATTGAAATCAGCCAACTTGTAAAATTCATAAGAATTTGTAGAAAAATACAAAAATTACCAAACCAGTTTTGTTGTGTTCCAGAAGTCTAGCTCTACAACTTTTGTTAATAAGTGAAGTATGAAACAAATTATTTTTAGAGTTATTTTAAAGATTAGCAAAAGGGTATCTTGAGTATAACTTATGCATATTAGCTCTATTGTTTGTGAATTTTGGTGAGTAGCCTGTTTAGAGTATCAGTGAGCTTGTGTAAAACTTTCACCTATAGTAATGAATCCTAGCTTGAATTAATTTAAACTTATGCAAATCAAGCTTGAAATGGTTTAAATTTATTCAAGCATGTTACTAAGGTTTTCATACTTCGATCTTTTTACCATGTGATGTTCTGCAATAAAGTAGTTCATAGTAAATCTTTCAAAAATTTATAACACTATTTTGCATAAGATTTGAATTTAAACTTGACATTTGAATTAAATTCAAATGCTTTAGTGTTTATTATCAGAAAATTATGAACAATTCATAGTAAGCTCCTCTGCTAGAAGAAAACTTATCCACAAAAATTCAAGGCTATAGCCTTTGTGGATTTGAAAATAAAAATCAAACTTGTTAACCTAATTAAATTAATTCAATCAATTGAATTAAGATATCAATAGTAGATTTATATTTAAATCTCTTGCTTTATGAAATTGTATGTATAAATTTGTTAGATTGCAACTTTATCGTGAAGTAAAATTCTTAACTCAAGAACCATCTAATTCGAATCATTGCATATCATATAGAGTCAGCGACACTTGACGACGGAGACTACGAACTAGTCCCGAAAAACGAGCAAGGGTTTTCTGAAGACCCGGTGAACGTCGTCCAGAATTTAACTGAAGCCCCGAACCAAAGTTCGGAAATCTTAGACATCACTGACCCCAGCCCCACTCAAGAAGGCAAGCCCCGATGCATAACCCAGTACTTTAAATTACTACACTTATACAGTTTTATACTTATATATCTATATTATGCATTAAGTTTAGGAGTTGAAATGGAACCCTAGATGCATGAATCCTAGTAACCTATGTATTGAGCCTGAGTCCATATTGAATAGATGCTCTGCTAATAGGACCGGCAAAAGTCGAGTGATTTCCTGTCACTCGCGCGATGTAGGAGTTGAATGTTTACGATTCTGCAATCACTATAAGGATGATGGATGGGGTCTTGTGCTATATCATGACTTGGAAGGTTACCCCATCTGTGTTGATAAAAGTTGATAAGGTCGCAGTGTGTGGTAGCTGTGGTTAAGCGTTTGAAAGTACTAGCCACATGCCGTGAAATATGGAAAGCGGTAAGTCTAGTAACCAATCGGCCCGAGGAGTGGACATACCTCCCACCACTCGTATTTTGGTTTTTCACGACGTGCGGGAGTACGTTCCGCGCAGCGGACAGGAGTACGGTCATGTAGTCACGCTACAGACATATGTCCTGCACATTGGATGTGCGTATGGTCCTACAGTCGCTTGTGGTGGCCCTGATCCACGAGTCGGAATGAAAGGCAAATGGTTGCTTCAAAATTGTCTTTGGATGTTCCAAGCGTGTGAGTTAGGTTTACCCTTGCAAGGTTATGAAACTCGATTCGGAATTGTCCGTTTCTCGCAAAGATTGAGACTGCTTATTCCTTCTGCCACATAGAGTAAGAACAGTAACTCTTATTGGAATAATCTTGATGGATGCTAATCTCTACCTTGCTTATCTAGAATAGGTGCTTACCTAGAATGGTTAATGCAACTAGAAGCTGAAAACTAAAACATGAAAGTTAGATCATACTCTTTGTTGCTTTTCAGCTGAAATTAAATCCAGAACCATTACAAGCCATCATAAGTCTAGTTACATGGCTAAGTATACCATGACATGGGTAAGTCTTGCTGAGTATTAGCATACTTAGTCTTGCTAGTCTATTTTTCAGGTATGACCGGTGTGAACCCAATGGATAGTCCAGTCTGCCCATTTTCTGTTCCGTTTGGCTGGTCCGCAGAGTGGGATCCGTCCCCGACCGGCAATGACCCTCCGGAATGACACCAGGTTCGGGTTGAATGTGGTGTCAACTCTCACGATGTGTGTAGTCGCTCGTAAATTTTCTTCCGCTGTTACTCTGGCACAAGCTTGTATAGCTTGTTGTTTTAAAACAATGTCTGTATAAGTTACTTTAAGTTTTGAAACAGTTTGTAATAATGTTTAATTATCCTGTGGACCAAAAGTTTATGATCTATTGTATGATTGTAAACCTACTTCGATCCTGTTGAACCATGGTTGTATCGGGAGGTGACCCGACAGACCAATGAGTTGTTCCGTTTGAAGTGCGTTGAGTTAGTATCAACTGTATAGCGATGACCAGTGCACTTGAGCCGGAATAATTCAGGCAGTTTTGCCACACACAGGTCCTCCAAATATCGGTTCCAGGTGATTTTAGCTATTTTGCCGGCCAAGAGCTCCTGTGACAAGGCTATAAATATAAGGGGAGGGGGCTCAAATGAAGACGCACCTCAAGTTGCTCATTCACTCATTCCCCTATTGCTTAGTCCATAGGCTAGTGGAGTTTAGGATTAAATAGCTCTTCTTCGGGTTCTCGAGGTTGCCTAGGAGTATTCGGAATGGGTCTAGCTCTTACTTTCCTTTGTAATTCTCGGATATCTTTAATAGAGTTATCTTCTAGATTTCTATACTTCATAGTTTATCTTCTGCGATGTCAGACATATACTATATGATTAGTTTGTATTCATACCTTATACCTTGCATGATTAGAAGAGTAAATCTAGTGTCACGGCAATGGTTCCGGTATTCGTATGTTTGCTCTAGTATGATGTTTATCCATCTGTAGGGTGAGGGCTCCACGTGGGTAGGCGACAGGTGGTGACAGCTCTGTCCGTCCAGCGTAATCCTCCTCGTTCGGGTAGTGGCAGTAAGAGGTCCATAAAGTAGCCGAGTTGGCTGGTGGATTCTCTGCCAGTCATTTGCGGTTCTCCCGGTAGTGCCTAGGAGCCGAGAGCTAAGGATAATGATGTGTATGTGTATGAGTGCATAATATAAACTGTATATCTAGATATAAGTACATAAGTTTCGAGTTGCTTTCTTCTTCCTTTCTCCCTGCCTAAGCCTTTTCATGAGTTTGAGCTTTAGTAACTTGTGTGTCACACTACCTCATTATCCATATATTATCTTACCCCTATTTATGCAATCGAATATTCAACCAAGAATTAATCATTAACTTACCTATCAATAACCGCCACTTTCCCTGCGGAGATATAAATACAACACCTGAGATTACTCACGGGTAAAATGCTACAACAGTATTCCATACATTTGCGACTTTATCTATGACGCAAGAAATACCAACGAGTATTTTTGGTGTTGTTGCCGAGGACTAACAATCCTAGTGTGACACTAAGAAATGTCAACAGTGCCGTTCTTGGCATAACGGTGGTGAACATTACCATTGAGTTATCCAAGGGATCTTCGATGATCACCCCTACCTGGCGCACCATCTATCAGTGTTTACTGGCAAGCCTACCTAGGTATACCCTAAGGTACTAGACTTGTAGGCAGTGATGAGGACATCACTCCTTCGGATGCACACAACACTCCGCTGGACATTCAAGGTCCAATCACTCGAGCTTGCGCGTGATAATTGAATTTAGAGGTAAGCTCGTTCCTAAGCACTTCCTTTTATGATTTTGAGAATAGATTACTATTTAATGATTATATTATGATTAGGAATGAAGGAGAGAACCAGACGATGCATGGAGAGGAGCTTGGAGTCAGACAAGGCCAGCAAGGGACATCCAAGACATTTGGAGGCCAAATACAAATCAGCTTCGAATCCACCTCGGAGTCTAGGAGCAGTCTGCCTTAGATTGGACGCACAGGCTACATAAGGAGTCCGATTTTGACGTTCCACATATGGTTAGAAAGATATTTTCATAGAGCTTCCAATGGCATCAGTCCCATGATCAAATGATGCATGAGACAACGGGAATCATCGAATTAAGTGGACGTCCAGAATCTGTCTCGGTGCTACGTCGCTGTATTTTGGCCTTTGGGCCGTGTATCATAGTGGAGCCCATTAGGGGCGTGTTAAAATAGGGGTCTTCCCACGACCCTAGACTCTATAACTAATTAGCCATCATCCCAGTTAGGGTTTTTGGTTTTGCTTAGATTATTCTGTCAAGAACAGTTTCATTCATCGGTTTGTGAGACCCTAACTTCATGAGTTAATCATACATTTACAATTTTGGTTGCATTCTTTCTTGTTCTTGCTTGTGTTCTTTGATTCGCAGGCAAGGATTACTTCTTGGCAAGGTCGGCCGTGCAACACCGGTCGATAACCTGAGGAGACGTGGTGCTACGATTGTGGGGTTCGAAACGTGTTGTTCATAAGCCAGATCAAATTTTTTCGTGACTCCACCAAATCAAGAGTTAACAGAACCTTTCAAAAGATCAGGAACCCTAGTTCACATCAGGTAGGGTGTCGCTGAGATCGGGAACTCCAAGGTGTTAGCAACATAAAGTTTAGATAGGTTCGGGCTGCGATGTGCGTAATACCCTACATTGTGTATGGTGGTTTGTATTGCCTGGGATTGGTTATGCTTTGGAGGGGGTCCCTGCCCGCCCTTATATACTTTGGGTGGACAGGGTTACATGGAATCCTAGTGTAGTACGAGTTTAGGAGCCATACTCTAGCAATACCGAGTAGTTTCCTTCTGTACCAACTAGTCCTACTCTTATCCGAATACATTACAATAGGTGCTACTCTATGCTATGTAAGCAGTCCTGTAGTTTCCTTCTGTACCAACTAGTCCTACATAAGCATGCGTATAACATAAATGAATGAGTAAAGATTATTAGGACAAAAATACGATCAAAGAATATAATTTGTCCGCCACTGTCCCTTGATGCTTAGAATCTCCAAATTCTTGCTCTTGCAAGTTCTCCAATAGCTCCTTGTCTATGCATCATGAACAAGCCAAGCAAAATCTATACAAGTATATACAAGTAAATAAAGGAAAATAAATTAAAATAGTACACCAAATAGTGATAACAGAAGAGAGAAACTTAAAAACTAGTTCTACGTGTTACAACAATCGGAACGGTATTAAGAATGCTCAAAATAGATTTAAAATACTATAGATACACTCAAAACAGCTCTGCAGTGGCTTAAACACGAGAAAAACTAATTATATAAGCTAAACAGAAAGAATCTAGGGGCTAAAATATAATTTTAGATAAAAACTTGAGGTCTAAAGTGTTAGAACCTAGCATAGGTACAGCGGGTTCTATTATTCGAAAGTACTGGGAATTTTTTGAAAGAAAATAGAGTAGGACAGCGTGTTGATTTCGCGAAAGTTTAGCGAGCTTCCTGCAAAATTGCCATGGCTGACCGGAGCGTCTAGGTTTGATCGGAAAGGGGTTCGGATCCGGGCCGTCGGCCGCGGATTGAACGGTGGCGACGGTGGGTAAGCCAGTACCAATCTGAATTATACCAGCTCAAGTACGCGAGTCCATTCCAGAGGGATCCAACATGCTTCAAACGGTATAATCCCTTGGCCTGTCGGGTAGCGTCCCGATAAACCACCGATACAGGATCAAATAAGGTTACCTCACATGAAGGTGAGTCCAGAGATACAGTCACCATCATATTTTACATCACAGGGAATTACATTACAAGAGTTTCTAGAAGTAGTACGAAATTTCAAACTTAGAGAAATTATTACCAACTGTTAAAGTTATGGTTTTTGGTAGCGGAAAACATACACGATGATTTACAACACGTCGTCAAGACGGATGTCATGCTAAGCCGGGGCACGACATCACTTGATATCACTAATGTTGGTCGGGGACGGATCCCATTCCACGGACCAACCATCTGGAAGAGCACAGGGCCAAGACAGGGGAAGAGTAGGGTCTTCAAAGACTTTACCTGCAAAACATAAAACTAGCAAGGCTGAGTATACTAATACTCAGCAAGTCTTACCTGGGTTTGGGTATAATTTAGCCCATAACTAGACTCATGAAGGTATTGTAAAGGTTCTGGGTTTATTTTCAGCTGAAAAGTAACAAAGAGTATAACCTACTTTCAAGTTTTAGCTTTCAGATTCTAGCTTGATTAGCCATTCTAGGTAAGCACCTATACTAAACAAGCAAGATAGAGATTATCATCCATCAAGATTATTCCATCAATAATTACACTTTTTACTCGATGTGGCAAAAGGGATAAGCAGTCTCAATCTCCGCGAGAAACGGACGATTCCTGAATCGAATTTCAACCTTGCAAGGTAAACCTAACTCACACGCTTGGAACATCCAAAGATCGTTCCGAAGCAACCATTTCCCGCATATTCCAGGTTATGGATCAGGGCCACCACAAGCGACTGCAGGACCGTACGCACACCAATTGTGCAGGACATACGTCTGTAGCATGACTACATGATCCCGTATTCCTGTCTGCCTTGCAGAACATACTCCCACACGTCGGTGCGTGTAAACATAAAATAAAAGACGAGTGGTGGAGACGTGTCCATTTGCCGGGCCATTCGGGTACTAGGCTTACCGCTTACCATATTTCGCGGCATGTGGCTATCCCGGCATGTGGCTAGTACTTTCAAACGCTTAGCCACCACAACCACATGCTGCGACCTTATCAACTTTATTCAAAATAGACAGGGTAAAACTCCAGGTCATGGCATCGCACATGGCCCTGTCCATTATCCTTATAGTGATTGCAGAATTGTAAACATCCAACTCCTATATCGCGCGAGTGATAGGAAATCACTCGATTTTTACCGGTCCTATTTAGCAGAGCATCTATGTGATAAGGACTCGGGTACAATACATTAGATTCCTAAGATTCTATGCAACTAGGATTTCATTTCAACTCCTAGTCGTAATGCAAGATATATAATATAATAATGGAATTGTAATAAATTGAATTACTGGGGTATGCATCGGGGCTTGCCTTTACTGGTGGGACTGAAGTCAGGGATGTTAGTATTATTATTTTTCGAACTTGGTTCGGGGCTTCCGATAATCCCTTGGTGACGTTCATTTGGTCTTCAGGAACATTCTCCGCAGACTCCTAGGAGATCTTGTAGGTATCGTTTGCGGAAGTAGTCGTATCTACATGCAATGCAATATTACATTCAAGTGTGCACATCAAACTATCTTAATTCATGATAAAGTTGCAGTCCAACACTCATTTGATATATTACTCACATAACAACCAAAAAGATCTGAAACTAATCTTAGACAGAGCTTAGGTGGACAACTAATTAAGATGGGCTATCTGTTGAAAACTACAACAGAGTCGGTTGGAAACAACAGGGGTTCAGTCGATAGAATTGGTAAAGAAGGGAGTTCTTTATACAGTTTTAGGAAATTTGCTGATTTCTGTTCAGAAGGGAAATCGGCAAGAGCAATCTCTGTATATGAGTAGAAAAGATTAGCCGATTTGGGTTCACCTGAGGTCAAATCGGCTGATATGGAGAGGAACGTTGAAGGTACAGTACTTCAAGTACAGAAAAAGGAAGGATCTTGCCGATTGGATTATCAGCATGTCTTTGGTCTATCTAATTGGTTGGTGTATTGGTCTTGGCCTTAACCGATGAGGATGCATCAGGTTAGCCGATTGAAGGTCTACTGGTGCTAGTTGATTGGTTAAAGCTGTATTGGTCGTGCCTAAAAGAGGCGTGTCTATTGTGCTTTCTTACTGATCTAGGGTTGTGTACTTTGGCCTGTGTAGCGATTTTCATCCTCAGTGTTCTCCTATATTTACTGGGGCATATCAGTCGTGTAGCTGATTGTCCTACTCTACACTGACTATACCTAATTGAAATGTGCTAAGTGTTAACCTAGGTAACTAGGTGTGGTTGCATCGACTGATTATGTCGGTACAACAATCAATTGATGTACAGCCGATGGGGTCATCTAAACCAAACTGGTTACAAGAACCAGGTGGAACAGAATACTAAACTTGGTCTAGGCTGATGGAACCACAAGTGCGGAATTAGACTAAAGAGGATGTGGCTGATAGGTTTGTGCCGATGGGGATATGTTTTACAGATGTGCAGCTGATTGGGGTGTGGTTGAGGGTATGTGACCGATAGATATATAGCCGATTTCCTAGCTGATAAATCGGCTGATAGAAGTGTGTGGATAAGGATGGGAAAACTAAGGATTGATCGGCCATATTTGACCGATATGGAAAACAATTAGAATCGGCTTGGATCGGCCGATAGCAAGAACCCTAAGATCGTGTGTGCATCTCCGATACATCGACTATGTGCAGCCGATGTAGGACAGAACAAAAGAATTGTATCGGCGGTAGCCAATATTAGAAGGGTAACAACCGGATCAGCTAATCAGCCGATGGTAGAAGCATATCAAAAGAAATGCATCGGCTGACAGCTGTTACATAGAAACATCATAAACTCGATTGAAACGGATGCTTAGCGGCTGAGCTGATAGCTGACGCTGAAGCATAGCTGCATAGATGTATTAGCTAAGCAGCAGATACACAAGAACTAACAAGGATCCTTATATGAAAAGGACCTTAAGGAAACGGCAATCAAAACAAGGACAAGGTCTTGATGGTAGGGATATGAGCACTCGTGTGAAAATATTAACTAGATATCACACATCTCTACTTAAGACATACATCCTATGATTTACTTTTCAGCTACAACACATGATTAACACATAAGGTACAAATAAAGCATTCATTTCCTAATATTTAACCTAGACCACAAATCAAAGACTTTCAACTCAACATCACAACATAAAACTTGTAGGTTTTGACCTAAGGATTCAAACAAAACTGATTTTGTATTTTTATGTGTTTCCTACGAATTTCCATGAAATGTAGAAGTTCACTGTTTTGAAATAAAGAAAGCTCTGGAAGTTTTACAGAGAACACCCTAGAACTTTCTAAATCAAAGCAATTAAATCCCTGGTCGGGGAAAACAAAGAATGGGAAGATAACAACGATGTTCCGGCAAAGGGGTCGCCGGTATTAGGAAGATTCAGTGGATCAAGGCAAACCTTGGGGTAACCTTGGTTGTTGCGGAGAACGGGTGGAAAGTGAATTCCCGTGGCGAACAAGATCGGTGGCGAGAAGAGCTCGACAGTGGCGAGGTTCCGTGGGTGACGAAGAAGCTTGCCAGGGGATTGTAGTGGGTGGAGAATGGCCGGAGGAGTAATCCCCGCGGTGATTCATGGTGATGGCGGTTGGCTGGCGATGTTTCAGCGAAGGGATTCAAAGAAGCTCGATAAGAGGGACCAGGAGCTTTCTAGATGTGTTGTGGTCTTGCTCGGCCGATCGGCAAGGAATTGGAGCTGCTGGACGTCGTGGTCTTATGGGAGAAGCCGATAGGGTCGGATTGGTTCGCTATGCTGATTTCTTTGCGAACCACAGGGCTCTCCTGCTCATGGGCTGAGCCTCCTCTGCTCACGCGCGTGTGCTACAACCGCCCTCTCCTCGTGCTGTACAGGGCCGGTCTACCACCGCCGCCAGTCTTGCGCTGCGCGTCGAACCCGTGCTGCGTTGCTCCTGCCTCGACCTCCGCATGAATGAAGGGAGCTCGCCATGCCTGGCTACACCTAGCTCCTCCGAGCTCGTCGCACCCGATCGCTGCCTTCGCTTCGCCGCCTCTCCTTCCGGCTCGCCGCGTCATAACCGCCACTACGCCTCCGCGAGCGCCGTGGTCTGTCTGCATCAGGGCCGTGCCTTCCGTTGCCTTCTCCTCGACGGCCTCCGACATCCTCCACGCGTGGCCCCACTACTCCCGTGCGAATCCGCCCGCAGCCGCCGTACTGCAGCTCTTCCCGCACCGCACGCAACCTCCCTGCACACAGACCCAGTCGCGGCCTGAGCTCGCCCAGTGGGGACACCGCCATGCGCTACACGTCACCGCCCTGCACGCCGTTGCCCTGCACGTCGTCACTCCAGCGCCGCCAGCGCCACAGCTCCTCCCGCGCACACGCACCTGCGCGCCGTCGCCACCGGCCCACGGGGAAGGGAGCCCTGGGCGCCGCCAGGTCGCGCGTGCCGCTCGGCCACCTCGCAGGCTCGGTGCCGGACCACCCCAGCTCCTTCACGCGCGAGGCCCCATGCGGGACCACGCCAAGCTGCAGCTCCCGCGCCACCGGCCCGCTCCAGCGCACCTGCACCGGGCGCTGCTCCCACGCCGCTAGCGCCGCTGCTCGCCCCGCACGCCGCCAGCGCCAGCACTACCAGCCCCAAGCTGCCGCGCCGGCTCGCGCGCCTGTGTTGCCGCCGCCAGCCGCCCAGCGCCCGCTCGCCCAGCGCCTGCGCCGCCTGAGCTACGCCGAGCCGCAGCCGCCCGCCCGGCGCCCTGCGCTGCCCACGCCTGCGCCCCGTGGAGGAGAAAAAGGGGCAGCCGGGGTGGAGATAACATTGGAGGCGAGGGAGAGAGAAAGAAGGACGCCGATGGTGGGAAAAAGAAAGGGTGCCAGAGAGAAGAAAAACAGAGAGGAGAAGGAGAAATGGAATTCTCCTAAGGACTTATGCGCAAATCTAGAAAATTGCAGGGACCTTTCTGTAAAGCAAAAATTTCACATTAATTTAAAACCCTAATGAAGAAATGCCTAAAACGAAAGTTGGAGAGTTTTTCAAACTCTACAACATTGCTTTAGGGCCCAAGTTCAAAAACTCAAAAATTATATCTTTACACGTGAAATTTTGAACAAAGGTTGGATTTGAATTATTTTTGTCCTAAAGAGTAGAACTTCATAATATTTAGGACCTAAATGCAAGCATTTATGACACGTCATGATGACGGGATAGACACGTCATAATGATTGGATAGACATGTCATGATGACTTGCACCTTTTACACTTTAGTCCTGAGTAACTTTGAGAGTTACTTTTGTAATTCAACTATTTACATAAAAGGGCTTATATTTTTATAAAATTACATAAATACCCTTATTTTCATAACTTTACCCAAATTTTTACACAATTCAACACATACATTTCTAATGCAACTTTTAGATAATTATATATTTTTTTACAAGGGATAAAGTAAGAAAAACATGTTTGCGAAACCACCCTTCACTTATTTTGAAGTTACCCCCTATCCAATTACATTTTACAAAAACAACCCTAGTTTTTCCATAATTACAAAAATACCCTTTTTACTAGCACTTTAAATTTTCAAAAGCTTTACATAAACATACACAAGCTTTACACTAACGAGCACATACTTCACACTAACAAAATATATGTCTAGATTACAAGTACATGAACTGTCACAGCCTTTCCCCCTAAAAAGAATCTCGTCCCGAGATTCAGGACGAAAGACTCTTAATGGGAGAGAAGCAAATCACCCATCAAAAGTGGCAGGAAACAATCACACCAGAGAAGATTGATGTTGATGGTAAAAGCCGTTAGAGTATGATGAGATGAGTGTAACGAAAGCATGAATAGATTGTACATAGACGAGTATGACGAAAGAAGAGAGAGAAAGGTGATCAAGTTCTCATAGAGTTGAGATCACAACATGAGGACGATAAATGTCGGCGACATTCATCACAAAACTTATGGATAGCAAGTGAGGGTAGTACAAGAGATTGATAAGTGATGTTTGAAACACCCCTGCTCAGAGTTTATTACCTGAATGATTTGGATAATGTTGATTGGAAAACATGCCTATTTATACTGATGCAATCAAGGGATAATAACAAAATGCCCCAACTCAGAGTGCAATGCTTGATATATAACCATGAACGTGATGCACTCTTGTAATGTATGATTACTATGATGGTGCAACACGAGGATGGAGGATTCCATGCACGATCGAAATGGTGCATATGACACAATGTAATTACCATGATGCTGGCCAAATGAGGCATACACCATGATGCAAGGATGACGATGCTTGCAATGTATGCATGTAACAAATGCATATAGTATGATGCATACCCTCATGAGTTAATGATGCACATGACTCGCACTCTACAACCGTTCTCTCGTGACTAACACCTGGGTAGTTCTATATCCTTGAGCGAGGATCAAAAGTTAGGACACTAGTAAGGTTGCATAGAAAGAGATTGCAGTGACTTACGTCACATATACCTAGGCACCAGTGCGCTCCTAATGGCTCAATCATGTGGCTGCAGCGCACATGAGGCCTTAGGTTCTGACACGGCATCATGGTTATGTGATTAAACACCACCACAAAAAAGGAATAACAACCCTGTAGTGCCAACAACAACAAGATAGATTTAGGAAACCGAAGACAACCCGAAGTTATATTGGAGGCACACCTGTTAGTCAGTCTACGGATTTTTCGATGACGATGCAACACCATGCACTGACCAAAGATGGTATATGTTATGATGCATGACTTTTGCCGAGAGAATTGTATTCAAAAAGTAATTATTGTCATAAATCTTTTTAATTTATCCAAAATCATTTGAGCAAAAATTGAAGGTGCAACTTTCAGATGTTGTAACCAGAATAGCAAACAATATAAGGTACAACACCAAGAAAGGATAGATGAATCACTGAATAATGGATTGAAGAGTTTGATGATAATTATCAAGGTTTAACCATCAAAGGAAAAGTTCAATGGTTCTGCCGAAACAGATTCAAAACAAGATCAAGGGTTTGATTTGGCTGTCAAGCTAAGATCGGCGATAAGGTTCAAACATGACCCAACCCACTTGATTCACAAGAGACCTTCTCAACTCCAGGTTAGCCTAGCAGATTATGTTGGCTCTTACAACATAAAGTCTAGACGGCATTCAGATACAAGCAACATATTTTAGTACAACAACATAACAAGCAAGGCAATCAAATCCATCCAAGATAACATGATGCATGCACGTACTACACGTCCTCACAAACAAAAATAACTGCCAAGTAATCTTGATCTTACGTGGTTAAGTACGGTGGCATCATATAAATACGTCTCTCCTTGTAATATCTAGTCGATAATCCTACCCGTTCAGAACCTATCGAATCGTGGTTAGTATACCTGCAGAAAACACAGTATGTATATACTAAACCTTTCATGCCAGCATGTCATGAAAGCGTTTCCAATCATTACTGTTCACTATAGAAACAGCATCTGTACAATTACCGCCGTACAGACGACGTTAACATACGTTATCGAGATAAAGTATTCACGGGGATACCGCAAAATGCGGGGGTATTGCTGTTCATACCCTATACCTAACCATATACTCCCAATGTAGTCAACCGAAGTTGGTACATTGGCAGCATCTCAAGTAGGCCACTACTTGAGAAACAGCGTTCGGTTCGCATCACCGACGGGAAGGCTAACTCCCCAGTTAGCTGAGGATCCTTACCTTCTTAGCTTACCATCGAAGGTGTCGTTGCAGAATATAAGATTGGGTTGTACAAGAATTTAAGTTTTGATAGAAAGGTAATGCTGGTAGTTAAGGTTATATATATATATATATACTATAGCCACCTCTATTTCCCTCATAAGCATCACCCTAGGGCTTTACGTACTAAGCACAATCCTTAACGAATCCAACGAGGCTTTGACAAAAATTTTGTTGGTCAAATTTTTATACTGAAAGCATTTTTAAGGTAAAATGTATCTCCAGAGTAACCTTATAGCTCTGATACCAGCTGTGGCAGTACCAACCTAAATTATATCAGCTCAAGTACGCGAGTCCATTCCAGAGGGGTCCAACGTGCTTCAAACGGTATAATCCCTTGGCCTGTCGGGTAGCGTCCCGATAAACCACCGATACAGGATCAAATAAGGTTACCTCACATGAAGGTGAGTCCAGAGATACAGTCACCATCATATTTTACATCACAGGGAATTACATTACAAGAGTTTCTAGAAGTAGTACGAAATTTCAAACTTAGAGAAATTATTACCAACTGTTAAAGTTATCATTTTTGGCAGCGGAAAACATACGTGATGATTTACAACACGTCATCAAGATGGATCTCATGCTAAGCCCGGGCACGACATCACTTGATATCACCAATGTTGGCCGGTGGCGGATCCCATTCCACGGACCAACCATCTGGAAGAGCATAGGGCCAAGACAGGGGAAGAGTAGGGTCTTCAAAGACTTTACCTGCAAAACATAAAACTAGCAAGGCTGAGTATACTAATACATAGCAAGGCTTAGCCGGGTTTGGGTATACTTTAGCCCATAAATAGACTCATGAAGGCATTGTAAAGGTTCTGGGTTTATTTTCAGCTGAAAAGCAACAAAGAGTATAACCTACTTTCAAGTTTTAGCTTTCAGATTCTAGCTTGATTAGCCATTCTAGGTAAGCACCTATACTAAACAAGCAAGATAGAGATTATCATCCATCAAGATTATTCCATCAATAATTACACTTTTTACTCGATGTGGCAAAAGGGATAAGCAGTCTCAATCTCCGCGAGAAACGGACGATTCCTGAATCGAATTTCAACCTTGCAAGGTAAACCTAACTCACACGCTTGGAACATCCAAAGATCGTTCCGAAGCAACCGTTTCCCTCATATTCCAGGTTATGGATCAAGACCACCACAAGCGACTGCAGGACCGTACGCACACCAATTGTGCAGGACATATGTCTGTAGTGCGACTACATGATCCCGTATTCCTGTCTGCCTTGCAGAACGTACTCCCACACGTCGATCGTGTAAACATAAAATAAAAGTCGAGCGGTGGAGACGTGTCCATTTGCTGGGCCATTCGGGTACTAGGCTTACCTCTTACTATATTTCACGGCATGTGGCTAGTACTTTCAAATGCTTCGCCACCACTACCACATGCTGCGACCTCATCAACTTTATTCAAAACAGACAGGGTAAAACTCCAGGTCATGGCATCGCACATGGCCCTGTCCATTATCCTTATAGTGATTGCAGAATTATAAACATCCAACTCCTATATCGCGCGAGTGACAGGAAATCACTCGACTTTTACCGGTCCTATTTAGCAAAGCATCTATGCGATAAGGACTCGGGTACAATAAATTGGAATCCTAAGATTTTATTCAACTAGGGTTTCATTTCAACTCCTAGACGTAATGCAAGATATATATATAATATAATAATGGAATTGTAATAAATTGAATTACTGGGGTATGCATCGGGGCTTGTCTTTACTGGTGGGACTGAAGTCAGGGATGTTAGTATTATTATTTTCCGAACTTGGTTCGGGGCTTCGGATAATCCCTTGGTGACGTTCATTTGGTCTTCAGGAACATTCTCCGCAGACTCCTGGGAGATCTTGTAGGTATCGTTTGTGGAAGTAGTCGTATCTACATGCAATGCAATATTACATTCAAGTGTGCACATAAAACTATCTTAATTCATGATAAAGTTGCAATCCAACACTCATTTGATATATTACTCACATAACAACCAAAAAGATCTGAAACTAATCTTAGACAGAGCTTAGGTGGACAACTAATTAAGATGGGCTATTTGTTGAAAACTACAACAGAGTCGGTTGGAAACAACAGGGGTTCAGTCGATAGAATTGGTAAAGAAGGGCGTTCTCTATACAGTTTTAGGAAATCTGCTGATTTCTATTCAGAAGGGAAATTGGCAAGAGCAATCTCTGTATATGAGTAGAAAAGATTAGCCGATTTGGGTTCACCTAAGGTCAAATCGGCTGATATGGAGAGGAACGTTGAAGGTACAGTACTTCAAGTACAGAAAAAGGAAGGATCTTGCCGATTGGATTATCAGCATGTCTTTGGTCTATCTAATTGGTTGGTGTATTGGTCTTGGCCTTAACCGATGAGGATGCATCAGGTTAGCCGATTGAAGGTCTACTGGTGCTAGTTGATTGGCTAAAGCTGTATTGGTCGTGCCTAAAAGAGGCGTGTCTATTGTGCTTTCTTACTGATCTAGGGTTATGTACTTTGGCCTGTGTAGCGATTTTCATCCTCAGTGTTCTCCTATATTTACTGGGGCATATCAGTCGTGTAGCTGATTGTCCTACTCTACACTGACTGTACCTAATTGAAATGTGCTAAGTGTTAACCTAGGTAACTAGGTGTGGTTGCATCGACTGATTATGTCGGTACAACAATCAATTGATGTACAGCCGATGGGGTCATCTAAACCAAACTGGTTACAAGAACCAGGTGGAACAGAATACTAAACTTGGTCTAGGCTGATGGAACCACAAGTGCGGAATTAGACTAAAGAGGATGTGGCTGATAGGTTTGTGCCGATGGGGATATGTTTTACAGATGTGCAGCTGATTGGGGTGTGGTTGAGGGTATGTGACCGATAGATATATAGTCGATTTCCTAGCTGATAAATCGGCTGATAGAAGTGTGTGGATAAGGATGGGAAAACTAAGGATTGATCGGCCATATTTGACCGATATGGAAAACAATTAGAATTGGCTTGGATCGGCCGATAGCAAGAACCCTAAGATCGTGTGTGCATCTCCGATACATCGACTATGTGCAGCCGATGTAGGACAGAACAAAAGAATTGTATCGGCAGTAGCCAATATTAGAAGGGTAACAACCGGATCGGCTAATCAGCCGATGGTAGAAGCATATCAAAAGAAATGCATCGGCTGACAGCTGTTACATAGAAACATCATAAACTCGATTGAAACGGATGCTTAGCGGCTGAGCTGATAGCTGACGCTGAAGCATAGCTGCATAGATGTATTAGCTAAGCAGCAGATACATAAGAACTAACAAGGATCCTTATATGAAAAGGATCTTAAGGAAACAGCAATCAAAAGAAGGACAAGGTCTTGATGGTAGGGATATGAGTACTCGTGTGAAAAGATTAACTAGATATCACACATCTCTACTTAAGATATACATCCTATGATTTACTTTTCAGCTACAACACATGCTTAACACATAAGGTACAAATAAAGCATTCATTTCCTAATATTTAACCTAGACCACAAATCAAAGACTTTCAACTCAACATCACAACATAAAACTTGTAGGTTTTGACCTAAGGATTCAAACAAAACTAATTTTGTATTTTTATGAGTTTCCTACGAATTTCTATGAAATGTAGAAGTTTACTATTTTTAAATAAAGAAAGCTCTGGAAGTTTTACAGAGAACACCCTAGAACTTTCTAAATCAAAGCAATTAAATCCCTGGTCGGGGAAAACAAAGAATGGGAAGATAACAACGATGTTCCGGCAAAGGGGTCGCCGGTATTAGGAAGATTCAGTGGATCAGGGCAAACCTTGGGGTAACCTTGGTTGTGGCAGAGAACGGGTGAAAAGTGAATTCCCGTGACGAACAAGATCGGTGCTGAGAAGAGCTCGACCGTGGGTGACGAAGAAGCTTGCCAGGGGATTGTAGTGGGTGGAGAATGGCCGGAGGGGTAATCCCGGCGGTGATTCCTGGTGATGGCGGTTGGCTGGTGCTGTTTTGGCGAAGGGATTCAATGAAGCTCGATAAGAGGGTCCAGCAGCTTTCTGGATGTGTTCTGGTCTTGCTCGGCCGATTGGCAAGGAATAGGAGCTGCTGGACTTCGTGGTCTTATGGGAGAAGCCGATAGGGCCGGATTGGTTCGCTATGCTGATTCCTTCCGAACCACAGGGTTCTCCTGCTCACGGGCCGAGCCTCCTCTGCTCACGTGCGTGTGCTACAACCGCCCTCTCCTCCTGCTGTGACGCCATCAGGGCCGGTCTACCACCGCCGTCGGTCTTGCGCTGGGCGTCGAACCCGCGCTGCGTTGCTCCTGCCTCGACCTCCGCATGAATGAAGGGAGCTTGCCGTGCCTGGCTACTCCTAGCTCCTCCGAGCTCGTCGCACCCGGTCGCCGCCTTCGCTTCGCCGCCTCTCCTTCCGGCTCGCCGCATCATAACCGCCACTCCGCCTCCGTGAGGGCCGTGGTCTGTTTGCATCAGGGCCGTGCCTTCCGTTGCCTTCTCCTCGACGGCCTCCGACGTCCTCCACGCGCGGCCCCACTGCTCCCGTGCGAATCCGCCCGCAGCCGCCGCACTGCAGCTCTTCCCGCACCGCACGCGACCTCCCTGCACACAGACCCGGTTGCGGCCTGAGCTCGCCTAGCGGGGACACCGCCATGCGCTGCACGTCGCCGCCCTGCACGCCGTCGCCCTGCACGTCGTCACTCCAGCGCCGCCCGAGCCGCGGCTCCTCCCGCGCACATGCACCTGCGCGCCGTCGCCACCAGCCCACGGGGAAGGGAGCCCTGGGCGCCGCCAGGTCCCGCGTGCTGCTCGGCCACCTCGCAGGCTCGGTGCCGGACCACCCTAGCTCCTTCACGGGCGAGACCACGTGCGGGACCACGCCGAGCCGCAGCTCCCGCGCCACCGGTCCACTCCAGCGCGCCAGCGCCGCGCGCTGCGCCCCAGCGCCGCCTGCACGCCCCGCACGCCACCCGCGCCCGCACTACCAGCCCCGAGCTGCCGCACCGGCTCGCGCGCCTGCGCCGCCGCCGCCAGCCGCCCAGCGCCCGCTCACCCAGCGCCTGCGCTGCCTGAGCCGCACCGAGCCGCAGCCGCCCGCCCGGCGCCCTGCGCCGCCCACGCCTGCGCCGCGTGGAGGAGAAAAAGGGGCGGCCGGGGTGGAGATAAGATTGGAGGCGAGGGAGAGAGAAAGAAGGACGCCGACGGTGGGAAAAAGAAAGGGTGCCAGAGAGAAGAAAAACAGAGAGGAGAAGGAGAAATGGAATTCTCCTAAGGACTTATGCGCAAATCTAGAAAATTGCAGGGACCTTTCTGTAAAGCATAAATTTCACATTAATTTAAAACCCTAATGAAGAAATGACTAAAACGAAAGTTGGAGAGTTTTTCAAACTCTACAACATTGCTTTAGGGCCCAAGTTCAAAAACTCAAAACTTATATCTTTACACGTGAAATTTTGAACAAAGGTTGGATTTGAATTACTTTTGTCCTAAAGAGTATAACTTCATAATATTTAGGACCTAAATGCAAGCATTTTTGACACGTCATGATGACGGGATAGACACGTCATAATGATTGGATAGACATGTCATGATGACTTGCACCTTTTACACTTTAGTCCTGAGTAACTTTGAGAGTTACTTTTGTAATTCAACTATTTACATAAAAGAACTTGTACTTTTGTAAAATTACATAAATACCCTTATTTTCACAACTTTACCCAAAATTTTTACACACTTCAACACGTATATTTCAAATGCAACTTTCGGATAAATATATATATTTTTTTACAGGGGATAAAGTAAGAAAAATATATTTGCAAAACCACCCTTCACTTATTTTGAAGTTACCTCCTATCCAATTACATTTTGCAAAAACAACCCTAGTTTTTCCATAATTACAAAAATACCCTTTTCACTTGCACTTTAAACTTTCAAAATCTTTACATAAACATACACAAGCTTTACACTAACAAGCACATACTTCACACTAACAAAATATATGTCTAGCTTACAAGTACATGAACTGTCACAGTGGGCGCGGGCGCCGCTGCCAGCATAGTGCTTGTTTGGTGCTATAGGCTACCAAAAATTGCGCAAAAAGGGGTCGAAGCTAGCTAGGAGTTCGAGGAAGTTATCTATGGGGTTTAGGGAGCTCGGGGAGGCGTCGGCGGTGGCCGGCATCGAGGGGATGCGGCAGTGGGACTTGGTGAGGCTGGAGCACACAGAAAAGTGCAAGAAAAGTGGGAGAGAAGGGTGGTCGAGTACCCACCCCTCGCCGTGGTTCTAATGGTGGCGTCGGTGTGGCCGGAGGTGGTTAGGGGCGACGGGTCGAGAGAAAGTGCCGGCGAGCCTTGGTGGCTAGGATAGGGCGACTCGGGCACGCGCGATGGAAGGGAAGCAAGGCAGTGGTGCATGCGTGGCTTGCAGTAGAGGTGACAAGGTGGTAAAAGAGGGCGGCTCAGAGGCTGGCTCACCCTCGTCATGCATGCCGTGGGCCCGGCGGAGGAGTGGAGCTCGGGTCCTATTCTGGGTCCTGTACGAACCCGGCTCAAGGAGGGGCATACGGAGTGAGAGAGGGAGGCTGTGGGGACTCATCCCAAAAGGAAATGGGAAGGGAGAGAGAGGAAAGCGGGAACAGGCTCAGCCTGGAAAGAAGAATAGGCCGATGGTGAGGGGTGGGAGAGGTCGGGCTGCCGAGGATAGGTGGCCGGTGGCCCGATGGGAGAAGAAGGAGAAGAAAGAAAAAGGGAGAAAGTAGAAATAAAAAAATAAAAATTTTCCTTCGCCCATAAAATTAAATTAATCTTAGAAAAATTTGGAAAAAATTCTACAAAGACTCTAGAACTCAAACACACTCAAATAAAAATAAATTTTGCAGCAGCATAAATGCATAAACACAAGTTTGAGCTTATGAATTTTTTTAATAAACCTAAAATAAATTAACTCTTTTGAAGTATAAATATATGAATGCACACGGTTCATACACTAGCTTTAGTTAAACATTCCCAAAGCAAATTTTAGGGTGTTACAACTCCATTGTCCAAATTTTTTTATGTATTTTGCAAATGATACGTGATCTCACTCGAGAGATACAGAATGGATGGGGGGAGGCACCGTGTGGCTCACCTCAAATAAATGGGCAGTATGGACCTCAAACAAATTTTTTCCCACCACGGTAGCCATCATGGGCTACGCGTGTCGCTTCCTCCTCCTGGTTCGAAATCCGAACTGAGGGATACGAGAGAGAGACGGGGGAGAGAGAGGGGTTGGTACTACTGTATTAATAATATGTACCAAAAATGGCACTATATATACCACCATCGGTGGAGCTAGGCTAAGAGCAGAACACCAACCCCAGCCGCCCCCCCCACCCCCCCCCCCCCCCCCCACAACAGAATCAACAGAATGTATGCGCGTGGAAGCTGATGGACAGTGTTCTAATTTATCATAGGTTCTGAATTGGCTAGGTAGAAACGAAGAGAAGAATTGAAGCTTGGGTAGCGGTTGCACGTGCTAGAGCCACATATTGTTGAGCTTGAGCATCAGCATGGCGACCTCGCGGCTGCCACGGTGGGCGCCGACACCCAGCCCGTCGCGGCCGCTGTGGGGTCCTTCGTCCCCCGCTGCCGCCAGCGGCAGCCGCTTGCTATCCCCGTTTCGTGCCATGCTCGGAGCCTTACGTGGGCATGCCGCCCCTACGGGGGAGGCACAGCCGCCGGCAGCACCGGCCGTCGACGCTGAAGCGGCCGGGGGTGGTGTCCGCGGAATTCATGCTGGGTTTGATGGCATTATTGTTGATCATCGCGACGACGACAGCCGGCGGAAGGACATCCGTCGAGACGGCGGCGTGTTCATAACATGGGAGGACGTGTGGGTGACGGCGGTCGACGGCAGGGGGAAAACTGCCACCATCTTGCACGGCATCAGCGGCAGCGCGCGCCCCGGCGAGGTGCTAGCCATCATGGGCCCCTCTGGTTGCGGCAAGACTACACTGCTCGACACCTTGGCCGGTAATTTATTTACACGTAACTGCTCCTTCCATGCCTGTCTTCTGGCTCCACCTGAAACTGGATTCGGAAATGATTATTTCTTTTGAAACTACTTTTTGTTGTGGTCAGTCACAACTGGACGATCGTATACGGAAAACTGAAAATGTCGCCCATGCGTGTCTTCTGGCTCCTACGTCCGTCGACTTTTGCCACAACTGTAACCTAGTCGGTTCTGTAGCCGTGCCTGTTGTTACCATGTCTCAATGTGACTGCAAAATGAAACCACCACAAAATGTCCATGGCAATCAAGATCATGTTTAGAACCATCCTCAATAGTGTGTGACTGCGATTAATGAAGTAATAAAGAATAACTTATGCCTATTTGATCACCTATGACTAAAGTTTGGTTACTAAAGGTTAGACGATGAAAATTAATTCATATTCTGTTTGGATCCCAGGACGAAAATGTAAATGGAAGACACCATAAAGTCCATTAATTTTACCCTTCCACTTTGCATACCATGCGTGAAGGAACAAGGTGGAGGGTTACTCTGGTGATTTCTCAGATAGTTGGCCCCTTTTAGTTACTTTTAATCCGAATTAGGTGGGTTTGAAAGACTAACGGACTAAGGGGGACTATTAGGGGGTGTTTGATCCAAATGCTAATATCCAAAATTGCTAAACTTTAGCACTAATCTATCCAAACAGGAGCACTAATAGAATAGGTTAAACTTTAGCCAAGACTCAAAAATTTTAGCAAAGCTACGAGTGCTAATAGGTGCTAAATTTTAGCACTCAATTTTAGCCCATCCAAATAAGCCCTAATAATTAGTTCGGGTGTAACTAAAGTTAAGTCCACTTTTAGTCCTCTTTTTATATCATATAATGAGCTAAAGTTTTATCTTACGATCCAAGCGGGGTATTAATTAGGGCCTGTTTGGTGGATAGGCTAAAGTTAAGTGCTAAACTTTACCATTTATTACCACTTATATTTTTGCTAAAGTTTTTGAGTCTTGACTATAATTTAACCCACCTCATTAGCAGTCCAGTTTGGATGGACTAGTGATAATCTTTAGTACCTTTGAGCATTAGAATTTGGATCCAAACACCCTCTTAGTATTCTTTATGGTGGAGTGTATCCACCTAAGCTTCATTTATAAACATTACGGTGGAGTGTATCCACCTATTCTTTAGAATGTAGGAACGAGCTCTGCTGCCCGCTCGATTGCTCACCCTTAGCGGTGCGATCAAGCACTGCCTTCTGATTCTCGCTTATCCTCAACATTAGTGCTCACATTTTATCATATTTCTTCGAAAAGACACACAAGTGCGTTTAACGATCAGAGTGAATGGTCGTGCTAACTGAGGTTAGGCCTCCAATCTTGTTAGATGTGTACTAAGACGCATCCACATCGACGTATATGTGCGTGAGTGTGATGCATGCATGTGCCGGCCTTATAGTTTAAAAGATGATTTTCAAGAAAAAAGCGAACAGGGATTGCGCACTGAAACCCTGAACATGTCTGACGATCGGCTTTACCTGTTTGCATTGCAAACTTTCATGACCAGCTCACCTCCTTGAGATTGAATTTACTCTCTCATTTCCCTTGCTATTTGTTTTAAGGTACTTTTTATTATTTTCATTAAGTTTGTCGAAGTGAGAAACAGGAAATTGAAGTCAATGCTGCAGGCTAGGAGAAGTCAAACTATTATATAACAGATAGGTTTTGCTTGACTCCATCTGTGGTAGTAGATGAAAAATCAGATATCACACATACAGTTTTTAACATATAAAAACCATCCTACTTTATCGTGAAAGCGTTTTCTAATATTTCGACACCAAATTCAATTCTCCTGTCTAAGAAGATGGCAAACATGTGTAAACCTAACCGACTAGGGTTAAATGATTTTCTAGACGTACTTGCATGCTGTTCAGTAAACTACAAGGGGAAAAAGTGTAGTGTTCGGTGTGGAACATGAGCCTGCTGCCATCGTTTCGTCCATATGTTCCTGCATCTAGAAAAAGGATACGTGGATCCATGTCTTCCTAGTGCCAAATCATTGAAAAACATGCACGCGCTGTTTAGCGTTGATTATGGATTGTCCACCATGTGCTAGGATTAGGTAGGGATCCGTGGATCCATATGCTCCTTGCTATATCGCAATTTATTATTAGCAATAAATGCAGCTGAATTTCTGTCCTACCCATGTTGGAAGATAGTTAATCTACACATAATATTAGCGAAGAATAGATAGATTAAGAGCAACTCCAGAAAAATAGGACCGAGAGAAAAAAATCTACTCAATCAGGATCTCTCTACTCGAGTTCTTATTTTGGAGAGGCTCTTACTTTGTACTGTTGAGCCCCTTCTCCCACGGGTGGGTAGGGATGCCCCTACTCGCTCGTTGAGTCCGTCTCCAGCCAGTACGTTCTCGTTCCTCCCCTCCTTCCTCCACGAGCGTCGCCGCTTCATTGACCACCACAACATGCGCAGATGAGCCGACGGCCGCAGTTCAGGCACACCTCCGCCCTTCCCTTTGTCCTCGAGGTGTGCCTATCCATCCCTGCAGATGCGTCCGAGCTTCCAGTCGCCGAAACCATAGCCAAGGGCCGCCGCCGCCGCTGCGATCTCTGTGGCGTGCCTACCCCGCGGAGCCCCCTCCTGCACAAGATCGAGCCCCGCTTCGACGAGCGCTGCACCCCTGCACCTCCTCCGCTACCCGCGCTGCAGATCGAGCCGCAGATTCAGCAGCACATGGTGTGCTGTCTTGTCACCACCTTGAGCTGCCAAATCTGCCACCAGCGCCGCCGAATCGAGCTCGCCCGCCGCCAATTCGACGACCAGCACTGTTGAATTGTGCGTTAGTGCCATCAAATCAAGCACTACAGCTGTCAAAATCAGAGCGAGAAGGAGGCAAAGAAGTGCCGACCAGCTCGGAGTGAGGTGGAGGCTGCCATGGCCGGGATCTTGCGCGTCGCCGGCCTGTGACAGGCCGTGGCAGCAACCACCTCGATGGGCTCAGCCGGCGGAGCCACTGGCCGCATTTGCTGGAGAGCTACTGGAAAGAGCCAGAGTGAGCCACTGGGGAGAGAGAGAGAGTTAAGAGAGATGCGCACACAGGAGTAGAGAGATGATTTAGGACTGATACAGAGAATCTAAGGCGAACAAATATACTGGGAATTAAAGGGAAAAGAAGAATTGGAAAAAATAAGATCCAACAGTAGGTCCTACGTACCAGAAAAAGTAGAAAAAAGTAGGGACTGAGATCAGGGGATATTGCTGAAGTCGACGGTAGAAATTACAGCCCTAGAAAGTAGGAGGAGGCCCTACTCAAAAAAGTAGAACCTCAAGTAGGGTCTATTGCTGGAGTTAGGTAGTGTTTGGATCCAATGTGCAAAAGAGCAAAAGGGCAAAAGTTTTGCCATTTGCTAAAAGTGGTAAAAGTTTTGCCATTAGGGGTGTTTGGATCCAAATGGCAAAAGTTTTGTCAAAAGCTCATTTAAATCTCTTTTCTCCCTCTCCTATCCCCATTCCCGCGGCGGGGGGGAGGCCGAGGCGCGGGGTCGGGCGGCGGGGGCGGAGGCCGAGGCGCGGGGTCGGGCGGCGGGGTCGGGATGCGGGATCGGACGGGTTGCTGTTTTCTTTTGCTATCTGTTTTTGCTGTTTCTTTTTTGTCATAGGGTGTTTGGGTCCAAATGGAAAAAAGAGCAAATTTTTTGCTATTTGCCCTTTTGCCAAACGATCCAAACAGACCCTTATTCTAAAAGAGTGGCAAAAGATTGGCAAGAGTGGCAAGTATATCAGTTTTGCATGAGAGTGACTGCTACCTATTCTGACGCCAAAATAAATAGATAGCACGGAAAATAATAACCACCAATATCTTGCATAACAAACAAGACTCAGAAAAGGTACCTGAACAATGAAAAAAAACTAACAGAACGTTTTAGGGATAAGCACGGAAAAAATTGCTAAACTTTTATGTTTTTTTCTTTTATTGGGCGAAAAAGGTCAATATTTAGAGTTCAACTTGAAGCTAGGGTACTGCTTGACTACATAGTCATCGAGAAGCCAACGCTTTGTAGCTCCCCAACTGGCCACCAGCATGTACAGTAATCGTAGTTGCTAGCTTGACACATACTGACTATTTAGCCTAGCTATATGTATTTGCACTGCTCAATTCTTTTTTGTCTGAAAGTTGAATCTATGACATTTCTATTGATACATCGATCTATTCCTTTGAACCTATTATTGTTTTAAATTAATTAATCTATGCAATGATGTTCAGCTCAACATTTATTAGATGATGATTAATATCATTAAATTGTGGTTGTTAGATTGTTTTTCGTTGAAAAAGCTGGACACTCGACTATAATATATGTGAGAAATTAGTTAGTGTACTGTGCACTCCGTCCTGTCGTTGTTGATCAACCAATTAGCTTGGTTACACCACATCCCAACAAACTAGGTCAATGCCATCAATACAATGATGGATAAGTGAAAAATATACATCATGGTGAACGAAGGAAACACTTCTACAGTGGATGATTGAAGCGTCCCCCCATCAGGGAAGACTTAAAAGTGTTACTTTATCAGTCCCAGGAGGCTGATAACACTTTTATTACATCAGATGATACATCACCGTACAACTCTTCGCGGCAATGGGCAGTGAAGCGCCACTATCGCGAGGATCACAACAAAAACCCATACTACTACACTAACTACGAAAAAGGGGTCGTTAGAGTCTTGCGCCATGCGGAGCTCCAACGGTGACCTCACCCACAGGCAAGACTGGGTGCAGAGCGGGACCCTACTCGACGTCTTCGGGGATGTAGTCGGGATCTTCCACTGTAAAAGTAAGAATGGGGTGAGTACGAACGTACTCAGCAAGTCCAATCATACCCACGGATGGGGAAATAACAGGATTAAATGCACAGGGTAATCCAAGGATAAAGTTATGGTTTATTTGCGGAAACACAATTATATGCAGGGGTTCGTTTTAAAGCACTTTTCAAAACAAGTTTTCCAGTACCAAGGGGGCACACGATGTTGATCCACACAGGATCCAGTTTAAAACGGCTACCGGACTCCCCGTCCGCCGTAGCACACGGCACAACTGCCGGATACTTTCCAAACAACTCACACCAGCTCAACCATTCTCAGAGAGAAACACTAGTTATGTGACCACACCGTAACTTGCCCAATACCGTGGGCACGGCTATTCGAATAGATTTCAACTCTGCAGAGGTGTGCAACTTTACCCACAGGTGGGGTACCACAGCACGAACACCTTAGTGCCGGTGCAGATCCCATCGAAGCCCTTACCCACCTTAGCTAGACCTGGCTAGCCACCACGGGATCTATCAAGGGGTCATTCGACCTAACACCGAGGTTTAACCGGGGCATAAGTCACACAGAGCTTATCCCGTCTCCTTGATCACCCGTTGCTCCCAGCTCTCCTGATGGCTATCAGACTAACTAGTGGGGTTAGGCCAAGCCGTTGCCCATACAACGGTCAAGTGGTTTGCACGACAGGAAGCTAGGTGAGACGACACATCAACTCGGTCCTTAGGGGTGACAAGATGGATATCTCCCTTCCACGCTCAACCACACAGGTACGAGCACCCCAACGGCAATTCACACAGAAATGCCATCCATCCCGTCTAACTCACTTTTCAAAACTACACTTTATCCCTTCCCACACGTACACACACTTTCTTTGCAAAACCAGGTGGTCAAGGTATGGTTATCACAAGCAAGGTGGCTATCCTACCGTGTTTTCAGCATGCAAAATCATGCAATTTTTGTAAAACAGGCCACTGGGTTGTGTTTATAAAACTAGGACAAAAATATGCATCAAAGGGCGGAATTGAACTTGCCATCATCAAACCCTTGCGGGAGGTCCTGATCGAAACACTGTCCCTCGGTTTCGGGGTCGCAGAACTGGTCCTCGGTTGCTTGGTCGCAGTCGGGAACTCCTTCGTTCACTCCGTGTCCTACGACGCAAACAAACAGACATGCAATCAAGCGAAAGAATTAAAAGCTTTTATCGTTGGGCTTGAATCGGAAATAATTTAGTTACGGAGTTAGGGGTGGTATCCTTGGGTGATTTCTTAATAGCATGGCTAAAACTATACTAGAAAGGGCGTGGTAAAGTTTCGATTCGATCGGAGGTCATTTCGCACATAAAATGACGAGCTAAAAGGGGTTTGGGTGGTTAAACAGGGTTTCTGGGCTTATTCATAAATATCTAAAGGAAGCAAGGGCTTAATTGCGAATCTTAGGTACGTCCAGGGCACGCTAAGGGGTGCCGAGTACATCCAGGTTCATGAAATGGGGGTTTAATTTAAAATAGCGGAAAGGATAGGGCTTCTTTTGAAAAAGAGGGTAAACAGGAGGGGGGTTCCCTTGGAAAACAGAAACAAAGGAGGGGGCTTTGGGCTAACAGCCCTTTCTTCCTCCCTCCCCCCCTCGTGACCGAAACAGGGGAGGGGATTGGGGGCGGCGGCGGTAGCCTTGCCGGCCGGCCGGGGCCAAGGGCCGCCCGGGGCAAGGGAGAGGAGGGAGAGGGGCGCACGGGGAGCCCTCTCCCGGGCTCACCTTGGGCTGAGGCGGGCGAGGGGGGCGTGCCCACGGGGCAAGGGCGGCGGCGCTAGGCGGCTCGGTGGAGGCGGCGCCGGGCTGGGGGAGGCGAGGGGCCGGGTGGCGGAGCGGGTTGTGGGGTGGGTGAGCCGCGCGGGAAGCCCATTTATAGGGGAAGGAGGCGGCGGGGCGGAGGGGATTGGGATAGGGCGGCCGGCGGGCGGTGCGGGCGCCATTAATGGCGCTCCGGCCGCTTGCGGCCGTCGCGACGCGGCGTGGCGCGGGCCAGGGGCGGGGCGGTGCTCACCGCGTCGCGCGCACGTGGGAGCAGTGGCGAGGGAGGACGCGGCAGCGGCGGACGGCGTGGCGTCGCGGTGCGACCGTGCGACGGGCGGCGCGGCGAGTGGCGCGGCGCGTGGAGCACGTGCGGGGCGTGCTCGGCCGAGTGCAGAGGCGTGCGCGCGTGGGCACGGGCGGCCGAGCCCGGGGGCGTGCGTGCGCACAGGGGAGGGGAGGTGGCCGTGGCTTGGGAGCCGGGGCCGGGCGGCGTTCAGGAGCAGAGAAGGGAGGAAAGAAAGAAAGAAGGAAGAAGAAAGGAAAAAGGGAGAAAGGAAAAGAGAAAAGAGAAAGAAAAGAAAGGGAAAAAAGGAGAGAGAGGGAAAAGGGAACGCGTCGGCGCCGGTCGCGGCGGCGACCGCGGCCGGTCGGCCACGCGCACGATATTCGCGCGAGGGGAGAGGGAAAAGAAAGGTGTCGCGCCGGCGCTAATCACGGCGGGCGGTCGCGCGTGAGCGACAAGCCATCGAGCGACGCGGGACGGGACAGTGATCCGGTTAGGGTTAGGGTTTTGTCGTCGAACCGTTTTTACGAATTACTCTAGCGTGTGAGCAGTGCGGGATGGGTCGGCGGTCAGGCTCGCGTCGGCCGTCGGTGTGGCGGTGAAACGGAGGGAGTCAGGGTTTTACGACGGATAAATTTTCGGTCAGGGCACCTTAACGCGTAGTTTAAATTCGAAATTTTCGGAACGTCACAATGATGGTGTAAGACTAACAGAAGAAGTGAGCAGTACAACTAACAGATAAATAGTACTTCCTCCGTTTTATTTACGAAGCCTGTTTCGATCGTTTTATTAGAATAAGACTTTGACCAACCATTTCTCTACTAATATCTCATATATGTAACACAAATTATAATTATATGTAAGTGCTTCTGATTAGGAATCTAATAACACCAGTTTTGTTTCCCAGTACATATGTATTAACAAAGTAATTAATGGCCAATGACTTTGTGCTAATCAAACGAAATGAATCTTGTAATTTCTAATTCAGGTAGCACTGTATAAGAGCATGTCCAGCAGTTTTCCAATAAATTTTTCTCAATAACCATCTAATGGGAGAGTTGCTCTTGCAGTGCCCCAATAATTTCATCCCAAGCCAACTACCATATTGGGAAAGCTTCAACTCTGCCTCTATTTGGGAGAGTTAGGATAGATTATTGGTTTATCCTAATAATTATTGGTAAAAAGAAAAGATAAAAGGATCTGCTGGAGCATAATTTTTATACAAACTCTCCCCGTATGTTTGTTGGATTGGGGAATGGGGATCCGCTGAAAGCACTTTAAGCACTTGCTTCAGAGCAATATTTCTTTTCAGCATAAATATATTATATTATTGTGGCAAATACAAAGCATAACCCAAAAATGTTTTTTTTCAAGAATACACAGGAGAGATGTTTAACTTTGGATTAACAAGGAAATAGCCAAAAAAAGATCACTGGCATGGCAGCATTAGCCTTCCACATTTATAGCTTGTTACATGCATATAATTTGCCGCATTTTTCATGCTAAGTTTCTTTTAGTATGTATGGCCTAAGTTTCTTTAGACCAAGAGAAGTTTATCAGAAAAAAAATTAATGCCCTTTTTGTTGTGACTTGTGAGCCACCGATCTAAGCCCGAAAAGAAAAAAAAACAGAGAGAGCTACATGCATTCCATCCCCATTGACATGCTATACGTAGATCTCTCATGGAGTATCGTCACGACCCTGCAAACCTTAGGGGCAGATTAACTTCTCCTTTTCATTTTCGAGAAATTAAAGTGGAATATTCATGGTATATTAAATTTCTTTTTTTTTCTTCTGACATCAAGTGCATGTCAAAATTTATCCCCGAACGTGATCTTTTAAGATGCCTGATTCGATGCTTCTACATGTAGCTTGGATATATATGATGAATTACATATTTGATATCAGAATTTAAAAAGTTTTTGAAACTGAGAACTTGATAACTGAAACAGATTATTTTCTTGCAAGTGGAAAATTAACTTCTGATTAAAATTCTCCAACATCACTGACATTCAGTACAGCATTTGGAACTTCAACATTTAACTAATCTTTGCTGTCTCACAGGGAGACTAGATACGAACCTGAGGAGTAAAGGAGATATTCTCATCAATGGCCGGCAACAGAAACTCGCCTTCGGAACCTCAGTAAGATTTTGATCTGAATTTCAAACCAGAAACACTAAAAAAATGAAACACACTTTTGAATGAAGTTCAGGCTTTACTGTCACCGGTAAGATTTGAATGAGTAACACACAACGATCAATCCAGGCGTACGTGACGCAAGAGAATGTGCTGATGGCCACCCTCACGGTGCGCGAGGCTATCTACTACTCGGCGCAGATCCAGCTGCCGGATACCATGACGGTCGCAGAGAAGCTGGCCCGCGCCGACGACACGATCCAGGAGATGGGCCTCACCAGTGCGCTGGACACGCGCATCGGCGGGCGCGAGACCAAGGGCATCAGCGGCGGGCAAAGGAAGCGCCTCACCATCTGCCTCGAGATCCTCACACGGCCGCGGCTGCTCTTCCTGGACGAGCCCACCAGCGGGCTCGACAGCGCCGCCTCGTACCATGTGATGAGCCGCATCACCGGCCTCACCGCCAGGGAGGGAATGACCATCGTTGCCGTTGTGCACCAGCCGCTCAGCGAGGTGTTCGAGCTCTTCCATGGCCTCTGCTTGCTCGCCTCCGGCCAGACAATCTACTTTGGCCCGGCCGCCAACGCTGCTGAGGTGATTGGGGTCTTTTCTTCTGTCTTCGATGCTGGGATTCCACTATGTTCGCTAATTATGGTTTTTTAATTTGTTTGCTAATGATTTCCATGTACAATACATTATATATTCTTTTTGCAGTTCTTCACATCAAACGGCTACCCTTGCCCACCAATGAGAAATCCTTCGGATCATTTCTTGAGGACAATCAACAGAGACTTTGAATTGGTATGTAAGAAAAAATATCAGTTAACATAGTTTATAATTTCTGCCTATATCATACTCTGATAGTAAAATGAAAAGGAGAAGGAAGACATCATTAAGGCCCTGTTTTGATGGGCTAAAATTGGATGCTAAATTTTAGCACATATTAGCACTCAAATCTTTGCTAAAATTTTTAAGTCTTGGCTAAAGTTTAGCCCACCCCATTAACGCTCCTGTTTGGATGGACTAGTGCTATTTAGTACTTTGGAGCACTAGCATTTGGATCCAAACACCCTCTAAGTTGAATCAAATACTTGTTAACATATATAGGTTATTATTACCACTATGTCGGGCTTGATATAGAGATCATTTCAGTTCATGTAAGCATCCTTTAATATAGGAAAGTGGAGAAAGAAGAACAGTATCCAAGCCATCTGCAGCACATGAAGCGATAGAAACTTTGGTAAATGCCTACAAATCCTCCAATACTTCAGAAAATGCCAAAAAGGAAATGCATGACATAAATGAGATGGTTAGTATCTGAACTCATGTCTTCTGGTATTTGTATAACTTGCATGAACATGTTATTTGCTAGAAATCATATATGATATTGTTTGGCATGCTAACCCAGAGCGGAGTGATGCTCAGAAGAAACCAAGCTAGTTTCCTTACCAAGGTGCTTGTACTCACTAGAAGATCGTTTGTGAACATGTACCGAGACGTTGGATACTACTGGTTGCGACTTGGCATCTATATTTCCATTAGTCTATGCCTTGGTACCATATATTACAATTTTGGCTATGGATACGATTCTATTCGTGTAAGTTGATTAATTCTTCTGCTGGTGTCACATATACACACACTAAATTAATTGCAAAAGTTATTGATGTTATTACACCTACTGTTTCAGTCTAGATCATCAATGCTAATGTTCACTGGTGGCCTTCTAACCTTGATGGCAATTGGAGGATTCCCTTCCTTTGTGGAGGAAATGAAGGTATTACTATCACAATTTGTTTTTGACTATTTTTAGATGGTTTTTATTTTGAGCAAGAAGACAACAGGGAAATAATTATGAGATTAAGTAAATTCGATTATATGAAAACATCAAAGGCTGATGCAACAAATAGAAACTTATTAACTCAGCTTGATCATGATATGATATTTAAAATTAAGTCAACCATGCTAACCCAGCCTAGTGATATGTAGAATTAATAAAAGTTTTCAGATTTCAGATGCTTACGGCCTGCTCTAGGATTTGAAGTTGTTGAATGCCAATCAATTGCATCAAAAAGTAGATTTATCACCTTATTTTTTTTGCCACATATCTACCTAGATTATTTTTTGGTTAATTGTGAAAGAGGCTCATAACCTTTGCCAATGTAGTTGTCAATGAATTTAACTGCTTCAAAGTATATATATGAAATACTTATATAAAAAATTAAGCATTGTTGAAATTGTTGCTCATTTGCCTGCAGAACAAGGTACATGTGTAACATTTACACAGAACCTATCCATTGACTAATTTTGCCAACAGTTGTCATTACAGAGTGGAAAAGACTAAAAGCGAAGTATCCTTAACAAAGAAATTACTCATTTTTCCTTTTCTTTCACTATATCTTGGGGTCTCATCTTCCAGCTGGTATTTTTGAATATTTGATAAAATAAGGTGACACATGTTTCTATCCAACAAAACAATGTAATGGAACATCCAATTTCTATAACAACAAATTATTAGATCTTTTGCAACAGAATAAATACAGTTTTGTAAATAGCCTTTTTTAAAGTTTCTTGTTGCTGACTACATGAGGTGAGTACATAAATTCAATGAAGTACGAAATCATTAAATAGGATGTTGAAGGTGTTCCTCTCACTTTTGTCCTTGTTTGCGGTACCCAGATATTCAGGAGAGAAAGGCTAAATGGACACTACGGTGTTTCCGCATTTGTGATCTCCAATTGGCTGTCAGCCACACCATATCTCGTACTTATCGCTGTATTACCTGGCGCAGTAGCCTACTATCTGTCTGGTCTAAAGAGAGGAGTAGACCATTTCATGTACTTTACGCTTGTGCTTTGTGCATGCACAATGCTTGTTGAAGGCCTTATGATGATCGTAGCTGCTATCGTGCCAGATTTTCTTATGGGCATCATCACAGGTGCAGGGATACAAGGTATCATGATGCTCAACTGTGGATTCTTTCAAATACCTAGTAAACTGCCAAAAATAGTATGGAAATACCCAATGTTCTACATTTCTTTCCACAAGTATGCACTCCAAGGATTTTACAAGAATGAGTTCTTGGGTTTAGTGCTCGAAAATAACCCAGGAGTTGGAGATAAAACAATAACTGGTGAGCAAGTTATCAGTAAATTATTTGAAACAGAAATGGGTCACTCAAAATGGGTGGACTTTGCAGTGTTATGTGGAATGATTGTAGCATATAGGTTGCTTTTTGTAATGATTATTAAGGTTGTCGACGTGCTAAAGCCCATGTTTAAGGGTGAAACATTTAGGTGCCACGCTCAATGTATTTGTGGCATGCAAAACCCTTGTACACCTCTATAATATTTTCATGCAAGTAATGTAAGATATGATAAAGGATACTACCAATAAATAAAAGGTAACTAGTATAATTAACTCCGATATATCAGCTCCAGCACTGTGTAATGCTGTGAGACGAATGTGGGTTAGATCAAAACTTTACTGACAAGTTACCTATTAGCAAAAAAAAAGGCACAAAAGTATTTTGATGCTAATTACATTTTGGAGAAAATAATTTGTAAGTGTAAAACAGTTCTTACGGCTTAATAGCTGAATTCTAATACTACTCATTAATATTACATTACTGACAAGTAATGTAAGGTAGCTTTATGCTAGTGAAAAATCAATGACTCTGCATATGATTAATGTGATTTTGGTGGTTTAATAACAACATGGTCAATTGCTAACAATGTTTACTTTTCATGGCGCAATGTTTCAAAATGTGATTAACGTATAAATGTGAGCATCATTAGTGTATAAATGAGCATCATGGCAATGTCATTAGCATGAGTTTTGCATTTTTTTATATAAGTTGAGCATGATTTTTTTAAGTAACTTTAATATTTGCTATGGTACTGTGCCTCAACTTAATTTAGTCAAATACCAGATGCAAAATGATGAATTTAGGATAATTTTTCTAAATTTTCAGGTGGTTTGGTAGGGTATATTTGCACAACCAGAAAACTGAAATTTCATGATGGGTGATGTATTTTCGTTGGAGGCATGACGGTCGGCCGCCACGGAACATTTTCGTGATGAGAATCATTATTTTCCTGATAGTTTTGCACTCTCACGAAATTTTTGCTTTCGGGTAGTGGTGCCAATAGCTTGCTGTTGTTTTGGAGGGGAGAATCTTGAACCATTTAAAATCGCCCCGAGCCCACCTAATAGCCACCCCCTCCCCTTCTCCTGCGCCTCCTTGCGTGCCGGTTGGTCGCTCCAGGCGGCGGATGTCACGCCATGGTGCTGGCTGTGCAGCATGGCCATGGTTCGGGCGAAAACCCACCCATGCCCCCACCTCCCCCTCCAATTTAAGCTTGACGTTGGCCCCTGCCAGAAACAATAGCCCTCCTTAACCCCGTTCCTGCTACTTCCTCCATCTCTATCGTTGAGCCTCGCGCATCGTTTCCCCGCACCCTTAGCACCCCTTCGGCCGTCCTCCTTTCCCTTCCATGGCACTCACCCTTCCTGTTCTTTCTGTGTGCAGGGTCCCAAGCAGAGCACCCCGTCCGCTTCTGCCGCCCCTCGCCGGCTAGACTCCTCCAGAATTTTCTCCACCTCGGGTGCAGCTTGTGTGCCCCTTCGCCGCTGCCCCATGGCCTTCCGCCATCAGCGCCGCCTCGCCGCGTCGCACCGGGCGTGCTGCGGTTGTGGTCAAGGCTGGAGCGGGTGGCCTCAACCTGAGCTGCACCTTGACCACCAGGCCCCACCCATCAACAATCTTGGGTCCGGTAGGGGTGTGTAGATCTATGTTTAATCGGGGTTTTCAAATTAAAAAAGAAAAATAAAAGTGTATAAGTGTTTGTTTGGTATAGGATTAATAGCTGAAACTTGTAGAATTGGTTGAAAATTGTGTAGGGATGAAACTTTTTTCGTTAGATTTCTTGTTGTATGATCATGCTACTGTTCTATAGATTTATTTATAATTTTGTTTGTGAAGATGAGTTAAATGTCTAATTAATTCTGTATTGGTCTAAAAACCATGAAACTAATTTCATTAGTTTCCTTATGGCTTGTGCTGTCCAGCAGCATAGCTTAAAATCTTGAAACTTGAATAGTTGCTACAGTTTTAGCTTAATTCTTTGCTTGCTTCCTGAAATTTGTTTAATGCATAACAATTAATTGAAAATTGCTAAAAATGTGAAACCACCTACCTCCTTTAGTTTTGTTTCTCCGTTTAGTTGCTGTAATAATAACGTTGGAGCTGTTTAAATTTGTTTGCAAGTCATGTGAGATTTAACTTGTTCCAAGGTGCTGAAGGTTGTTTTATTTATAATTAAATATTAAGAAATATTTTAATATGAATCCAACTCTGGTGAGCTTGTTTTATCATTCTTTGGCAGTACCATTTAATTCATAATATTGCTTGTCAATTTGATTTAATCTTGTAATTCCATGGTTGTGAGTAATTGATTAATGTTTAATTAAAGGAATTTTTATGCAAGAATATTTTATGCTTGTTGGTCCTATTCTTAAGTTTTATACATGTGCCATTTATGATTCATGTATTTCATAACCATTCGCCTAGGGGTGTTCCCGGTGCACTTATGTTCCCCTCCATGCAAGTTATTAGGCGTGTTCTCAATAGTTGAGGCTAATTGGCAAAGGATGATGAGAGTACCCCTTGACCAACTTTTGCCGGTTGGGTGAGCCACGTGATCCTTATGTTGTGTGGGTAAATAAGTACACCCTTGAAAGATTAATAAACAATTCAATTTGCCACACTTTCGGTTATAGCAAGCTTAAGTCCGATGAATTCTTCATAAAGTTATCGGATGTTTGTGGTTATCATTCATACGCTCAAGCTCTCTTTCTAATTAGTGTTGTTTTAGTTGAATAACTAAAACTTTGTGTTGGGTATGGGCAAGATTAATAAAACTTGATAGTTATAAGTATGAGCTTTTCACATTCAAATGCTCTTATGCTAAGGATATGATGAGTTGGGCTTTGGCAAACTTTAGTTAACTTTAATGCCTATTCCTTATTGTAACCTTAAGCATGACTCTTGTTTATCTAATTGCATAAGACTTGCGAGTACCTTTTGTACTTGCATTGCTTTTAACCCTAAGTAGTAGGTGAGCTGGAGGTTGTTTTCTTTTCACTTTTACCCCACTAATCCTGCCGCAAGAGAGGAGTAGGCCTTTTGTTGCTACGATGGTGTCCTTGGGCAAAGAAACCATTGTTCTACCATGCTTTTATTACCTTTTTCGCTGAGTAGTTTGGCTCTTTGTGAGATTGTGGTTGGGAACTTGAACCATAATTTATGATACTCTTAATGCCTTTTGTGAGCCCAGGGATTAGCTTAAGCACATAAATTTTAGATTTGAATCTACTTTGTCATGAACTTGTAATGGTGAATACTGAATTCGTGTAATATGTAAAATTGCTCTCTGTGGTTCATGTGGTGATGTACAGTTTGTAAATGGTAAGTGTGCTTATTCTTGGACATGTTGCGAAGCATGTACCAGGACCATTGAGTTTGCTTCGATTTAAGTGGATGACGTGTCAAATTTATGACATCTAGATGTGGATTAACATGTGGCATGCCATATGGCGGGAAGATTCTAGCTCTCATCTTAATGGAATGATCGACGGTTCATTAAATCGAGCACAAATTGGGCAGTTCTTACATTACTAGTATACACAGACTTCACGGCTGCAAAATGTCATGGATTTTGATGTGTGAACACCTCAAAAGGACTTTGTGCTTGTGAAGAATCAATGATGTAAGGAAAATGGCCCCTAATCAATTGTTTGTGATTTTGGTGATTGAATAACAACATAATCATTGGGACTATTGTATTTATCAAGATATACCTTTGTAGGTTTTTGTTGGTCCCAAGAATGCAATGGAAGCCATCCAAATGATCAAGTAAGGAAAGACCCGTGAAGAAATAAAGCCAAAACAAGTGCAGAACCTCACCGACGCATTTGACCGACTCATTCAGTGAGGGGCAGAAGAAACCACTGAATCAATCGGTGACAAGAGCAACAGAAGTAGATGCTACTGGAATGACCGATTCATTCGGTAATATTCATCAAGGGCACCACCGAACCATGCTAGTTGGGGGCACCGGGAAGCTGAAGATCATCTCAGAAATGACCGACTCATTCGGTCATGTCCATGGAGGCCATCACCGAATCAATCGGTGAAGCTGGGAAGCTGATGTACGGCTCTGGAATGACCGACTCATTCAGTCATGTCCATGGGCCCCGCAAGTCAGCGGCCCAACGGCTAGTCTAAGTGGGCATCGCCGATTCATTTGGTGATACCATCTCTACACCACCGAATCAGTCAATGAGATGCAGAATTGCGACTGTGAGTTGCAACGGCTAGTTTCTTGGTTGTGTGTGTGTATATGTATATATAGTGTTTTGTTATAATGCACCCACCCTCTTAGTTGCAACTGTAACAGTTCTAGTTGCAACCGGTTCACGTCCAGTTGCAACAGGGTCGGTCTGAGTTGCAATTAATTCGCACCCGGTTGCAACTAGTTTGCGTCCAGTTGCAACCGGGTCGGTCTAAGTTGCAACTGGTTCACGCTCACTTGCAATCAGTTTACTCCAGTTGCAACTGAGAGACTACATCAATTACAACTAGGAGAATAGATCAATTGCAACTAGATGGAAGTGATTGCAATTGGGCACGAATCAGTTGCAACTGGACACGAACCAGCTGCAACTTAATCCGATCCAGTTGCAACTAAGAGGGTGGGTGCATACTCTATACAAAATGCACCCAGGTGCATTATAACAAACCACTATATATATATATATCATATGCCCAGTCATTTCAAGTGTTCTATCCACCAAGATATAGACTTGATTCTCTCCTGCATTATGCCTCTTAGCGCATTGCTTTGGGTGTTAGTCTAGAGTTAGGCAAGGTTTGCACACCTCTTGTTATCGGTTCTTACGTGCACTAAGAGATGTAAATCCAGAGCTTGTAAGTCTTGCGAGACCCTCCAACTGAGTTTGTGGAGTGACCGCTGGTGCTTGTAATAGCAATTTTTTTCTTCTTTCTCACCTTTGTTCTTCTAGAGCCGGTTCCTCGGATCTTGTCTGTTCGGCGTGGTGTTTGGGACGTTGCAGGTCACCTATGTAAAATCCCGCCCACCCACCCAGATCCGTGGGAAAGAACCCTGATTTTCCCCCAAATTAACGGTAGAATCGATTGAGGCGAGGATTCCAAGACGCTTGTTCTTGCGTAAAATTCTGGGAGCCAGCATCGGTTCAGATCCGTGGTGGTGTTGGTAGTAGGTTATTCTTTGGTTTCGGTTGCCAGGCAAGTCATTGTGTGAAAATTCCCCGACCAAAGCCGTAACCTAGGCGGCGGTAGAACTCGCCTGTCGATCTTGTGGGGAGGGAACATCCCAAACCGAATTCACAGTTTGAAACAAACCGGAACAGTACATGACTATGTGGATAAATTTGAAGAATTGATGGGACTAGTTAAGAGAGCAAATCCATTCTGCCTGATGACTGTTTCACCACATTTTGCATCTGGACTGAAAGAATATATCCAACATCATCTTCAGTGTCACAAGCGGGCAACCTTAACTGATGCTTTATGGTTTGCCAAGAGATTGGAGCAAGCTGCTCCAGCTCCTAGAAGATACCTGCCTACAAATGTTGTCTCCAAACCTGTCAGGCAGTGGAAAGCTACAAATGAGGGCAAAGAAAGTCCTACAAATTCTATAGCTGATTGAAGGTTCCTGGCACATGTTTTAAATGCAGGGAACCTTGGATTCCTGGCCATGCAAAGGTGTGCAAAGGGAAGCGGGTATATTCTGTCATACCCATGGAAAATAATGAGGGTAAGGAGGAAGCAGTAGTTGTTGAAGATGGAGCAGAATCTGAAGGAGAATTTCAAGATGCAGAGCAAGCTCCAACATTGCAAATTTCTATGCATGCTTTAGGGTACACATCCACTGCATCAACTACATTCACACTAAAAATTCAGATTAGTCTTCTGACTGCTACTGCACTGGTCAACAGTGGCCGTGATGCCTCTTTTATCAATGCTAAGTTTGCTATGAAAGCTCAATGTTCTATAGCCACAGTCCCCGTTATTCAAGTTGCTGCAGCTAGTGGAAGCTCCATGAGAAGCACATCGCTTGCCTACAATGCCTTATATTATATAGGGACATCAATTCTTTTCTGATTTTAGGCTGCTCGAGATCAAGGGTTATGACATTATTATTGGGAGCTGACTGGATTTTTACACACAGTCCTATTGGTCTCAACTTAAAAACAAGAGAGTTCTCTATAAAAAAAGATTGTACCACTGTTATCACCCTTGTGGATGAAGCTCTTCTACCAAAGCATCTCCTTATTGGCACTAAGAAGTTGTGTCAGTTATTACAAAGAAGAGTGGTCTCTAATGTGATACTATTGCACAACAGTGATGCTTCAGCCTGCACATCCATTGACCTGCAGATACCTGATGAGATACAACCCTTACTGCAAGAATTTGGTTATATTTTCAAAGAACCCATAGAACTACCACCAAAGAGAAAAGTTGACCATGCCATTGCGCTGTTGGATGGAACAAAGATTGTCAATCAGAGACCTTACAGGTTACCATTTTATTAGAAAAATGCAATTGAAGAGCTCATTAAACATATCCTTCTCTGCAATATGATAAGACCTAGCATTATCCCATACTCTTCTCCTGTCATTTTGGTGGAAAAGAACAATGGCACATGGAGATTATGTGTGGACTACAGATAGTTAAATTCCAACACAGTTAAGAACAAATACCCAAAACCCTTAATTGAAGAATTGTTGGATGAATTATTTGGAGAAGAAGTGTTTTCTAAAATTGACTTGAGGTTGTGTTACCATAAAATCAGAATGAAAGAGGAGGATATTCCAAAAACAGCTTTTACCACTCATATGGGCCATTTTGAGTATGTTGTGCTCCCTTTTGGCTTAACCAATGCACTAGCAACTTTTCAATCACTCATGAACATAGTGCTGGCAGAATTTTTGAGGAAGTTTCCTCTAGTATCTTTTGATGACATTCTCATATGCAGTGCATCTATGCCAGAGCATGTTCAACATTTGACAGCCATACTGCAAGTGCTTAGATAGAATCAACTTTTTGCCAAGTTGAGTAAGTGTACTTTTGGCCAGAAGGAAGTTGAATATCTAGGCCATGTTATAAGTAAATCAGGAGTGGCTACAGATCCCTCAAAAATCAGCATCATCCAACAATAGCCTTCACCAAAAATAGTAACTCAATAGAGAGCATTTATGGGTTTCACTAGGTATCACAGAAGAATTATAAAAGGGTATGGCATTTTTTGTAGACCCCTATTTGATGCTTTGAAGAAGGATGCTTTCAACTGGACAGAACAACAAGAAAAAGCTTTTCAGCATCTGAAGTCAGTCATATCTTCTCCACCAGTCCTTGCTCTCCCTAACTTCAGTCAAACCTTTCATCTTAGAAGTTGATGCCAGTGGGCATGGTATTGGAGCTGTCATTATGCAAAATGGGCAATCCATAGCATTTTTCAAAAGTACACTTAGACCAAAAGCTACAGTTGCATCCACTTATGAAAAAGAAGCAGTGGTTATTGTGGAAGCCTTAAAGAAATGGAAACACTATTTTGCAAGCACTTCTATCATCATTAGAACTGATCAACTCAACCTCAAGTATATACATGACCAAAGGCTAGTTGAAGGAATACAGCATAAGTTGCTAGTCAAGTTGCTGTGCTACAATTATAAAGTTGAATACAAGAAAGGCAAAGAAAATAAAGTTGTTCATGCCCTGTCTAGAGCTCCCCATTCTGAATTATTGGCCCTCACTTGTGTCATCCCTGCTTGGATTGAACAAGTAACTACATCTTACACCCAAGACCAGAAATGTTTGGATCTCATCACCAAAATCACTGTTTATAGCAACTCTAGTCCTCATTTCTCCCTGAAGATAGCATCTTGAAATTCAAAGGAAAAGTATACATTGGGAACACCGCTAATCTGAAACGACAGCTCTTGGAAACATTTCACAAATCAGCACTAGTTGGTCACTCTGGAGAAAGGGCCACTTATTACAGATTAAAATTGGTGTTTCACTGGCCAAACATGAATCAAGAAGTCAAGGACTACATCAAAGCTTGCCCTGTATACTAGAAAAACGAGGCTGAACACACTCCATTTCTAGGTTTATTGGAGCCTTTACCTATCCCTGACATGGCATGGGCTCATTACTCCATCGATTTTGTGGAAGGGTTACCAAAGTCCAATAATAAAGATGTGATATTGGTGGTGGTTGACAGATTTACAAAACATGCTCACTTTCTTACACTAAGCCACCCCTACAGTCTCTGATGTGATATTCATGGAGTGTATATTCAAGCTGCATGGTCTCCCAGCTGTGATAGATACTGATAGGGATAGAATCTTCACCAGCTTGTGGCAATCCTTGTTCAAATCTTTGGGCATCAAATTAACTCTCAGCACAGCTTACCACCCTAAGACTGATGGGCAAATAGAAAGAGTTAATCAGTGCCTAGAAAACTATCTTAGATGCATATGCTTTACCACACCAAAGAAATGGTACTATTTGTTGTCACTAGCGGAATGGTGGTATATACTTCTTTCCTCCCTTCCCTTAATATCACATCGTTCCAAGCAATGTATGGGTTCCCACTACCTATGGTGGCAGAACTGGTACTCCCTGATTGTCATGATGATAACACCAGAGAATTATTGCAAAACAGGCAGCTAGCAGCTCAAATGATCACAGACAATCTCATCAAAGCACAATCAAGAATTAATTATCAAGCTGACAAACATAGGAAAGAAAGAATTATGGAAGTGGGTGACATGGTTTATTTGAAAATGCAACCATATAGACAAACTTCTCTCAGTATTCACAACTCCATGAAAGTACTAAGGTCCTTTCAGAATCTTGGAGAAAGTTTGGAAAGTGGCATACAAACTATTACTACCAGAAGGGTGTCTGCTCCACCCTATTTTTCATATCAGCCAGCTCAAAAAGCACATAGCTCCTCTTGTTGTTCCTACCAAGCATCTACCCCTGATTGATGAACAAGGAATCATTAAAGTAGCCCAAGTCACAATTTTTGGAAAGAAGGATGATTCTACGCAACAACGAACCTGTGGTTCAGTGGCTTATTCAGTGGTCTAACTTGCATCCAACTCAAGCAGCTTTGGAAGATGCTAACTTCATATGGAAGATCTTTCAATCTTTTCATCGTTGTGAACAAGGATGTTAAGGAGGGTGCAATTGTCAAGAATATGCAATGGATGGATATTTAGTTTCATCAGAATAGCACAAGGCTTTGGCGTTCAAAGCAAGTCGATTCTCTTCATGTCACTTCATTGGCTTCACTCCTTTTCCTCTGATAAGCATCCGATGGCTGTTACCGCTTCCTGCAAGATCTCTTCATTCTCTTACGATCAATAGTGTTTAAGCTGTTGTAATTTCCTATTTACCATAATGACCAAGCCACTTGTTATTTAGGCTGGTCTGGATCTCGGGATCAGTATCAATTAGGAGAACCCTAAAATCTAGTCTACAGTACTAGTAGTCATAGTCTCAGCTGCCATTGCTGCTATATCCGAACTACTCTAGTTTAGTACAATCATTCGGCTATTATTGCTCCTGAATTTGAGTTCCATTCTGGTATTCCTCTTCCAAATTCCGCTTCCTCTTTTGTGTTCCTCATAGAGCTGCCACTCCTTAGCCATTCCACATCCCTGATTTTGCACCACATGCTAGTGCCGCCACTGCTGATTTTCTAGGCGTGCGCACCGAACCGTGGACACGTCCCACCCTACTCTACGTACCACCACCAGCTGTCCACACCGTGCCGAGTGCCCCTGCCGGCCCACACCCCTGAACCGCCCACCACTACCACATCTTGTCCTATGCCGGGCTAGACGCGCTAGCACACCCAAGAAGAAGCCAGCCATCGTAACCCCTTTGATCATTGAATTGGACCGCTGCGACATTTGCCTGCCCAAGCCGACGCCATCACGGCCACCTCCACGCCAAGTTGAAGCCCCGCTACCGGTCCTCGTCATCTCACACTACTACAGAAAGGCTCACTAGAACCGGTTGGGAAATCTCTGTTGTCCCGATTTTCCAACCGGGACCACCGATCTAGGACTAAAGTCCCGGGCCTTTAGTCCCGGGTATAGTAACCGGGACTAAAGAAGCACTTTAGTCCCGGTTGGTAACACCAATCAGGACTAAAGAGGCTTCTAGCCACGGCGAGACAGGGACCCCCTTTAGTCCCGGTTGGTGTTAACAACCGGGACTAAAGGTTCTTTTTTTTGTATTTTCTGTATTCCTTTCCATTCATTTCTTTTTTGTTTCAGTTATATTTTCATATTTGAAATTATGTAGTATTTTATAGTATTATTATACGCTCCTACACGCGTGCTTGTTCAAGCTGAGTATGAAATCCAATAATATATATACATACATATATATATGTATATATATGTATACATATATATACATAGCAAGCGGGATTCACCACCAAAGTGCAACAAAGTTTTATATGACATCTACGCTATATTTACGACTTCTATCAAGAATGTGTCCATCATAGTGGAATTCACCATCTGGTTTGACGAGTTGCTCATAAGTAAATCCTACCAAAACTCTTTCTTGTGGAAGGAGCTGATCCCGCATCCTATGGATCTATAAAAAAGTGAAGAATACTAATTATGATAATTTTCAAAATTTGTTGAAACATTGCAAAATGTTGTTTATTATTACTTACTTCCGCTTCCCAAGAAGTATATGTCTTGTTAGGACCTACAAGAGTGTGAATGTTCTCAGAAATATAGTATGCGCGTAAATTATTGCACTGTGCCTACCTCAAACACTTTAAGACAAATGAAGTCATCAGGTATCCATATGAATATATAATAAAACAAATGAAACATGCAAAGCAGCATCCAGTACGTACCGGAAAGTCTGTCTTCAATCTATGTTCGCCTGTGAAATTACGTGGTTCTTTTTCACTTAAACTTTCCCAAACCCTGCGCATGACCGAGAATGAATAAATATTTATCGCTAAGGCATGTAAGGAATTCTCACAATTAATAATTATCTTTTCAACAAGTCGGCAATATCTTGATAAAGTTCTAGCTTTTTCTTCAATGAGTCGATAACAATCGCAAAGCGCATGTTAGGAATTATGTTAATTAGTATCCGTGATTTCTGCAAGATTATACAAAGCCACTTTTTGTTCGAGTTAGAAAATTCAATTATACAAAAGTAAAAGGGTTACACAGCAGAAAACACTCACTGAAAGTTGTAAGGAAACACTATATTTTGCTTGTAATGCTGAATGGATAAGAACTTGTATAAGTTATAAAATGTTTCTTGAGGGTTGTCCTTTGGAGTAACACAATTCACAACCACTAGGTCGATGAAGCCCAAGTGAAAGTAGTCATTCTTCCTGCAAGTTTGAATCTCCATTCTACATGATACAAAAGAAACAAGGAATCTATAGGTTGAGGGCATGTAATAACATTTGCTAATTATGTAAATGAAAATTGAAGAACACCACTTACAGAAGCCAGGTGTTGATGAAACTGATGTCGAGGGCGCCTTGATGGTATAGTTGGTATAATTCTTCATAATACAACCACATCACATCCTCGTCAGGAAAGTAATCTTCATCTTTAATCCGTACACCCAGCATGTAGTCGTTACGGCTAGACGCGAGCATGTAGTAATCATGTAGCCTGTGCATTTGCGTTGGAAGAACAAGCATGACTTCCGAGGGAACAAGGCTCTTGCGAAGCTCATATTTCCATCTAGCAACTCTGGGGTGTGTTTCAAATTCATCACGCCCTGCAAGCTGCAACCTAATCTGCCGAGAGACAAGAGGTGCCTAGAAAAGCAATTAGCCCTTGTTGTTCCGTTGGTAGCACGACGAGCAGTTCAATCGATTGCTTCTTTTGGGCTCTGAGCTATGGAACATCAGACGACCCAGCAGATTTCTTCTTCTTCTCGTATGACTTGGTAATTGAGCGGTCGTACTCTGATGGTGGAATGAATTTTCTCCTATTTGCATCGGTCATTTTTAAGAAAAAGTCTGAATCTGCTGGATTTATGGGTAACTTAGCAGGCTCCTTAGCTTTCTTCTTCGTCTGCTCCTTCTTCTTTGTAGGCTCTTTAACTGATGATTGCTTCTTCGGCAGTTGCTTTTGCTTCTTTGCCGGCGGCAGAGGAGGTAAAGGAGGAGACCGCTGCCTTGGAGGAGGTGACTAAGGAGAAGCCGGATGCCCAGTTGATGAAGCAGGTGATTGTAGACTCATGGTAGGTGCCCTTGAAGGAGAATGTTGTGGTGCAGGTGGCAGAGACGGTGGACTCGTGCTGCGTGCCCTTGGAGGAGGTTGCGGAGTTGCTGGCATTGATGCATGATCAGTAGGCTTGAGGAGGATGTTACGCTTCTCCCAAAGGATCCAACCATGAATGGCCTATGCTAGTGTCGTCTCCCCGTCACCTCTAGGAATGTCAAGTTAGAGCGGCTCATAATCCTGGCACACCTCCTCCACACCTAGTTTAGCGTATCCAATAGGAATCAGTTGTCCATGGTAGACATCTCCTTGTTGGGTTGGCGCAATAGTACTATAGCCAACCGTACTGTACCAACAGCATGGTGTAATGTCTAGACAAAGCATCAGCAATGATATTTTCTTTACCCCTTTTGTGTTTTATGACATAAGGGAAAGACTCAATGAATTCAACCCATTTCACATGCTTACGATTCAGTTTTGCTTGACTTTGAATGTGTTTTAAGGACTCATGATAAGAATATATAACAAATTTTTTGGGCCATAAATAATGCTGCCATGTTTCCAAAGTTCGAACTAGAGCAAGTAATTCCTTATCATAAGTTAAATAGTTCAAAGTAGGCCCAGTCAATTTCTCGCTGAAATACGCTATAGGTTTGCCCTCTTGTAGTACCACACCACCCAAACCAATTCCACTAGCATCACATTCAAGCTCAAAGGTTTTGCTGAAATCTGGAAGTTGGAGTAATGGGGCATGTGTTAACTTATCTTTTAGCATGTCGAAAGCATTCTGATGTGGTGCAGCCCAAGTGAATGTTGCACTTTTCTTGGTGAGTTCGTGCAGCGGGGCTGCAATGGTGCTGAAGTCCTTCACAAAGCGACGGTAAAAACTAGCAAGTCCTAGAAAGCTTTGCACTTGGGTGACTGTTGTAGGAACCGAACAGCTATGAACGGCATTAACTTTGGCTTGATTAACTTCAATTCCCTGCGGTGTAACAACATAGCCAAGAAAAGAGACTCGATCTGTGCAAAAGCTGCATATCTCAAGGTTACCAAATAAGAGTTCATCACGTAGAGCATCAAAAACAACACGCAAATAATCAAGATGGTCTTCTAGTGATTTGCTATAGAAAAATATCATCAAAATATACTACCACAAATCTGCCAATAAAATCACGTAAAACTTTATTCATCAATCTCATGAAAGTGCTGGGTGCATTAGTGAGCTCAAATGGCATGACTAACCATTCATACAAACCAAACTTAGTTTTAAACGTTATTTTCCATTCATCTCCTAGCTTCATGCGAATCTGGTGGTAGCCGCTATGCAAATCAATTTTAGAGAACACAATTGAGCCACTCAATTCATCAAGCATATCATCTAACCTAGGAATAGGATGGTGATATCTGATTGTGATGTTGTTTATCGCTCTACAATCCACACACATGCCCACGACCCATCCTTCTTAGGAACTAAAAGCATGGGAACAACACAAGGGCTAAGGGACTCACGCACGTAACCTTTGTCGAGTAATTCTTGCACTTGCCACTGAATCTCTTTTGTCTCTTCTAGGTTGGTCCTGTATGGCGCACGATTAGGCAAGGAGGCCCCTGGATGAGGTCAATTTGGTGCTCAATCCCTCGAATTGGTGTCAGCCCTGGTGGGACCTCCTTTGAAAAAATATCAGTGTACTCCTGCAAAAGATTAGTGATAGTAAGAGGCAAAGAAATAGATGTATCTTCAAGTGAGAACAAAGTTTCTGTGCAAACTAAAGTATAGCAAACAATAGTTCTAGCATCAATATCATCCAAATCAGATTTGGTAGCAATGAAACATGACCCTTTCAGCTTAATCTCATTTTTATTATCATGAACAGATTTGGTGTTTTTCTTTTTATGCTTTCCAAAGTCATTAGCCACAATCTGATTTTCACTCTTAGCTTGCTAGCTCTAGCAAGTTCATCTTTTAAAATAGCTTCAGGAGACATTGGATGCAAAATAAGTTTCTTGCCAATATGCACAAAAGAATATTGATTAGGTTCTACCATGGTGCAAAGAATCAATTTCGTACTGCCATGGTCTACCTAATAGCATCAAGCATGCTTGCATAGGCACAACATCACAGTCATAGAATCATGATAGGAACCAATCGAAAAATTAACTCTCACCATCCGTGTTACCTTCACTTTACCGCTGTTATTAAGCCATTGAATGTAGTAGGGCTGCGAATGCGGCTTTGTGCAGAATGCAAGCTTGTCCACCATTTTAGCACTTGCTAAGTTGTTGCAGCTTCCCCCATCTATGATCACACAACAAGAGAGTTCCTTGATCACACACTTCGTTTCGAAAAGTGTGTGGCGCTGATTTTGTTCAGCCTTCTCGATTTGTGCATTTAGCACACGTTGCACCACTAGGCTCTCATAGTGTTTAGCAGCCTCAGCCCCAATGTGCTCTTCGTCATGGTGGGAGACTTCTCCTTCCCCTAAATTGTTAGCAGCAAGCAAAGCATATGTTTCTTCATCTAAATCACTAGCAGAGGAATACCCACCTTCAGCTCGCACAACACACACTCGTGTGCTTGGGCAGTCCTTGCGTACGTGGCCATAGCCCTTACAGCGTAGGCACTGAATATCCCTTTGTTCTTCCCGTGGATGCTAGGGAGGATGAGCTCTTGGAAGGTCCAGCCGCTACTCCTCTTGTTGGTTCACTTGGGCATGCTGCAGAATTCGTTGTAGGACGTGGTTTGCTGCACAGTGATGCAGCAGTGCTGGATGGCGGCCACGGGCTAGCATGACCTGCAGAAATGTTAGTTTTCATGATAGCTTGGTGTCCGTGCACTTCCCTTTCAGCTGTACAAGTAAGGTGAAATAAATAAGTAACAGAATTGTATTCCTTGTAAGCTAAAATATCTTGAATTTCCCGATTCAACCTACCCATAAATCTTGCAATAGCACCATTTTCACTTTCCTCTAAACCACATCTAAGCATGCCCATTTGTAACTCTTGATAGCACTCTTCAACAAATCTAGTTCCTTGTTTTAGTTGCTGCAATTTATGTAACAAATCACGGGCATAATAAGAAGGAACAAAACTAGCACGCATGATCCTTTTTAAGGTATCCCAATTTGGTGTGCTATTTGGGTTCTTACGATAGTATTCAGACCACCAAATAGAGGCAAAGTTAGTAAATTCACTAGTGGCAGCCCTAACACATTTATCCTCAAGAAAATTGTTGCAACTAAATTTCTGATGAACAGCTAGTTCCCAAGTAAGTTATGCATCAGGGTTGTATTTTCATCAAAAGAAGGCATAGTGAATTTGATCTTGCCTAGAGATTCATCAGCATGTATCTCTTTGGGTGAGGACCTATCTCGTGGTGGTGACGGCGCTGTTCGGTGCGACGATGACCATTCACCTCCTCTTCAAGCTCAATGTCTGCTGAATATTCTTCTTCGTCCCAACCAGCAGCGCTGCCCCTAGTGTTGTTGCTATTGTGATTGCACTACCCCGAGCCATCACGTTGATTCTGTTCCATCTTCTCTAATCTATCCAAAATAGCTGCAAGAGAAGTGTTCACATCCCCAATAGACCTCTCTAGTGTGGCTAGCCTAGTGTTGGTGTCGACTTGGGCTGTTTCCATCTGACCAATGCGATCATTGGTGACTGGAACATCGTCATCTAGGTGTTAAGTATGCAGCCTCACTTTGTGCTCAAAGTGCTGCAACAAGGCCTTCGATCGTGGTGTTTGGGAGGGGTGCTTTCGTCTTCTCCTGTCATGGTTAGTATGCAGCAAGAAATTCACAAGAAAATATATGGGATCAACTAGTGGAATTAGATGATAGCAAACTCTATCCTCTCAATCTTGTGCAATCATGTTCTTACATGTTCTTACCATGCAAAGCAGAAGCTGTTGGCAGCCAACAAGAACAGCACAAACGGTTACACAAACACAGCCCTATGATGTAGTAGATAATTTGTGGAGCTATAGGTGACTGCAAGGAAAACGAATCAAGGTATATCTAGAACCATGTTAGTCAATGCAAGTTGAATAAGCGTTCATTGATAGTCCTATGCTGGTCCTAGGGCTAAATCATGCTAGAGATGTGAGCCTGAATACAAGCGGTGTCACACACCAAAGCACAAATAAGTGCAATGAAACAACAACTTTACTCTTTTTTTCTTTCTTTTTTTTGCTCCGTTTCTCTTTCTTTCTTTCTTTATTACTTTCTTTCTTTCTTTTTCTTCAGAAGCCTAAACTCTTCTGTTCAGTATTGCAACAACCAAAATAAGGGGATTACTGCACACAGCCCTTTGAAATCAGATTGACATCTCTAGTTTTAGACAGCAGATTGGCAATCTCCAGCGCTATTACGAAGCGCTCAAAAAGAATTTGGGGATGAGGTCAGATCCGTTCGAAAGATCACAAGATAAGCTTTCTAGATTGTATTGAAACTCTTGAGTTGGTCATCAAACACAAAATATATGGCTATTTTCTTGTGGTGCTTAATTGGGGAAGATGGATTCGTGGTGGCAAAATGGCAGCGGAAATATGAATGGTTTTGGTGGATTTTGTGGTGACTAAAAATGTGACCAGAACTCAAAACTCTAAAGAATTAACCACTAGCAACCAACAACTAGTCCAAACAATGCAACTGAAAAATCAACAAGCAAAGAACTTCGTAGAACAACAAAGGCTCAAACTAGTTGTTGGGATTTTTAGATCTAACCTGTTTTTGGGATTTCTGGACTGTAGGTAATGTAAAGTATGGGTAGAAACTCTCACCGAAAACTTTGCTCTAATTACCACATGATAGAACCCGCTAGGGTTTGTTTCTGATCTTCATTGAGAGCTGAGGACAACTCGATTTGGTGGTGGATTCAACATTGGTTGTCTGACTACAACCCCCACAAGGGCTGCACCTTAGCAACAGGTAGACCGTCTCTGATTGTGATGTTCTTGCTGTGCCAAGAACACCTTTGAACATATTAGCAACCGAGAACAAGCAAGAACAAGATGAAAAAGCAAATAACTCATGAAAATCAAGCCAAAGGCTGAAACTGAATCACGAGTTGGGGTCTTGCATCAAGCAAACGGGTGGTCTAATTGACACATGTGTTCACCAGAAAGTAGCTGAAGCTAAACTTACAACAAAACAAAACCCGAGCTTCTCCTGGCTGCTGGAGCATGTATTTATACATGGGAGACAGCCAGGAGGCGTGGGATGGTGTAAACCCTACCATAGAATGGGCCCCTAGTGGGCTTAACTTGATACAAGGCTGTAAACCCAAGACTGGAGGTCTGAACATCTCTTTATAGTTGCCGGACGACTCTGATGGAATCTCATAGTGTTTCATAATCCATCCGAAAGTAGGCTTCAAGGGCTTTCCATCAAGTGCTCATGAGCCTCCAACACCCTTCGGAGCAAAGAATTATGTCCTGTGGAAGTTGTCAGTTCCTGGAGGTCTGAACAGGCTGTCCGAACTTGCAGTCTGATTCTTTGGTCTGGTCCTTTATCTCCTCATGCCTCCTTCCACTTGTTTGTTGTCATTGTAGTTCTTTCTCCAATCTGATTCAGCTTTCAAGTTCCTAATCATAAGAAAGTCATCAGAAGGCTTTAGTAGCTCCCCATTTGGAGAATAACTTGTTCGGACAGCACGGGATGACTTTACCTGATTATTTAGGCTCATGCTTGAGTAATTGGTCCTTGCTGTGTAATAGGCATGATGGTAGTAGGCAGAATCGGGTTGATGGCAAGGGCTCTAGCAAAAGCAACTCAGAGGTTGGGTTCATCGGCATAGATAGCAGCTCCATGGTAGGTTCATCAGCACAGTGCCAGCAAACAGGGGAAGAGGAGGGAGAAAGACGGTGGCTTGGGCTGGCTCACCTCAGGGTGGAAGTCTAGAACGTGGCCAGCTTGGTGAAGTCTTCCAAAATAGTGGGAGTCGGGTCGGCTTCATCTCCTATGGTGGCCCTCCTCTCCCTTGGCGTGACAACAAGCGGCTCCCATTCCTCCTCTCGTCTGTTGGTGTCGGTAGTAGCAGCTTTGGCTTTAGTGGTGCCTTCTTCCTCGGCTCCAACTCCTCCTCGACCCCTCTCTCCTTCTCACGGCTGGCGGCAACGGTGAGGAGAAATCCCCAAGCAGGCAGGGCACAAGGCGGCGGCTGGTGCCTAAATAGCCCCAGGGTTAGGGTTTTGTAGGGAAAAGGGGTGGCCAAGGCACCAGGGCCTTCTAGATGCTCGCCCACTGCACCTTATCGTGATGTGGGGGTGGGCGGTGGTGGCTTGCGCGTGTTCGCTGGGCTCGGAATAGGAAAGCAGAGAGGGGGGGGAAGGATGACAGGAGGGTGCTGGTATTTGTTATGGTCACAGATAAATCCGCAAGCTCACGGAATACCGTTGTACCAATTTGCCCGTGAGTAATCTCGGGTGTCATATTTATATTTTCGGAGAGCGGCAGTTATAGAATGGATAAGTTGATAATTAATCCTTGAATATTCAATGTACAAATAGGGATAAGTATAATATATGGATAGAGGTAGTGTGACACACAAGTTAACTCAAGCTCCAACTCATGAATAGGCATAGGCAGGAGAAAGGAAGAAGAGAACTACTCGGGACTTATGTACTTCTAATCTAAACATACAGCTTATATTATGTGCATACACATACACATGATTAGGACTCAGCTCTAGGCTCCTAGGCACTATCGGGAGAACCGCTCATGACTAGCAGAGGGGCCACCAGCCAACTCGGCTACTTTATGGACTTCCTACCCCTCTACCCGAACGTGGAGGATTACGTAGGACAGACAAGGCTATCACCAATTTCCGCCTACCACTAAAAACCGTAGGATAAAGTGACATATAGCAACACTTGATTAACCCAGGCACCATGCCTGCATTAATAACTGATACTCTAGTATCCTGCATGGATCTTGACCCTCCGGATCGACAGACATCATACAACAAACAATTGAATATTGGAATGAGTGTCATGGCACTAGATTTGCTTGTTTAATCATGCAAAGTATATGATACGAATATAAACTAATCATAGAGCGTACATCTGTTATCGCCATATTCTAGACGGGCCAAAAGTGGGCCGTGGAGCAAGAAGGGCCTAGGAGATGGTTACGGTAAGCTTGCGGATCGGACCCTGTACGGGTGTTTGGGGCCAGTAAGGCCATGTAAATTTAGATATAGGCAGTTAGGATTCGTGTCATGTTTGGTTAGGGTTAGTTAAAAGAGAACAGGTCTACGGACTATAAATATGTACCACGAATAAACAAGAAAGAGAGAATCATTCATCAACAACTCACGGCGCATCGCCTCCCCTATTACAGGGTTTTCATCGGGTAAGTGCCATGCGGCCCCGATCACGCTCTGCGTGATCGGGGGCGCATTGCCCTTGCTTGTTCGTTTCATATGTTGCTCGTTCTGAAGCCTTGTAGATGGCGAGTAGCATTAGTTATCGTAGTGCGCATAGAGTAATGTTATTTTCTTTATATCATGATCATGCTCTGTTCGTTGTTCTTGCGCGCCCCGCAACCATCATGTTCAATCATGAATGCGATGGTTGCGTCTTGCTTTGTTGGTATTAATAGATCCAATCTGTTATGACTGGTTTCTATCTATTAGAAATTTAGCTCAATATGTGCATGATTAGGCCTTGCAAACGAGTTGAAAGTTCCGGCAGTATGTTAGTACCGGATTGTAGCCTGAGTGGAGGTTTTCCTAGGAATCGGCTCTTCAGCTATTTTTAGGATCTTTGTTTAGGTTGATTGTTCTGGTGCTTCTGCGTATTCGTTAGGCTCAATCACGTGTAGGATGTTCCGATCGTGTAGTGAGGGCTTAGTTGTCGTAGATTGGATTGGATTGATATCTATGAAGCAAGCTTTACTTTATTGTTATATATGTATATTGCCTGTCCCAAAGATCCGATCCGGTATTGATGCAATCGGCTCTTCATAGCCGATACCGGGGAGGAGCGATGAGCCGATCACGGCTCGGACTAACCTTTACAAGTGTCTGCGCTTACAGGAATCTTGCGAATCACACCTTCCTGATCGGGTGCAGGATCAGGTGGCACGCCTAGCAACTCCAAGCCAGGGTGTGCGCCAGATCGCTGGGCCGTTGACCGAGGGACCGGGGCCCACCAGCCGTCCCGGGAGCCTCCCGGCTCCTCGTGTTGCCTGTCGTTACTCGCCGGTGGGTTTTGATCGACAACACATTCTGGCACGCCTGGTGGGACCATTTTCATCGACTTCATCATCATCAACACCATCTTCATCGACTTCGACACCATCAACATCATCTGCATCGACTTCATCAACACCGTCGGCTCCGTCAATCATAGACGGCGGGATGGCGAGAGACGATCCGATCACCTACGAGGAGCTCTCTGTCGAGCATAAGCAGAGATATGATGAAATCAAGGCTCAATTTGAGGCCGATCTCATCGGCTCTTTCGAAAGGACCCGTAGCCATGGTGTCAGGTGGAGAGGGTTTTCACCTGAGGGTGCTCTTGATGGAGTAGACCTGTCTACCCCATCTGAAGACCGTACCAGAGCTTTGCGGCAAGAGGTGAATTATGCGGTGGCTCATTCGTTGCACCGGCATTCTGAAAGTTTGGTTAACGCCTTCGAGCGTGTAGCTTTGCGAGTGGTCCAAGAAATTATGAAGCATCAACATTCTCCGACTGGGCCTGCTCTGGGGAGCCATAAGGGAGAATTGCCGTTCCAGACCAGACCTCCATTGCCTTATGCACTTGCAGCTGCAGAACCCCATGGTGCTCCAGCTTACGTAGTTTACAAGGTGGGTGGTGATCCCATGGATTACCAGTTCTTCAGCGAGCCACCCAAGGAGATCCCGCATGGTTATGTGTGTGCGTACATACCGGACAGCAACAACCCGGTACATTCCGTACAGAAAGCGATTGGAGGGGTTTTTGGAGCTGACGCGGACAAACAAGTGTGGCTAGCGACTTATGCTACCGGGCTGAGTCATGACGGTATGCACTCGGCCCCTGGATCACAAACAGCGGAGCAAATCAGCACCATCCTGAGGGATCAGTTTGGCATATTACCAAAGAGGAGAGCGATCGGCTATACTAAGCCGTATCCAGGTGATTATGATCTAATCCCATTACCACCCAAGTATCGGCTCCCCGAGTTTACCAAATTCAGTGGGGCAGAAGGTTCTAGCTCTATCGAGCATGTAAGCCGATATTTGACACAATTGGGTATGATTTCTGTATCGGATCCGTTGCGAGTAAGGTTCTTCTCGTAGTCGCTTACAGGACCAGCCTTTGGATGGTATACGTCACTAGGTCCTGACTCTATCCGTACCTAGAGGCAGCTGGAAGAGCAATTCCATATCCAGTATCATTCAGAAACTGCGGAAGCAGGAATTGCCGATCTGGCGCAGCTCCGACAGAAGCGTGGAGAGACCATAGCAGAGTTTATTCGACGCTTCAGGGAGATGAAGAACAGATGTTATTCAACACGGATTTCAGAAAAGGAAGCTGTGGAATTGGCGTCACTAGGGTTATTGAAGCCAATTAGAGATCTGGCTTTTCAATTGGAATTCACTTCTTTGGCGCATCTCATTCAGAAGTTGACGAATGGGCTCGTGGTGCAAATCTTGTACCTTGTAAGTGGGTGAAGCAAACTGGTCCTGCAAAGGGGTTTGACTTTGATGTGAGTAAGGTCAAACAAATTTTCGACTTATTACTGAAGGAAAAGCAGTTGAAGTTTCCAAAAGGACATAAACTTCCCACAGCACAGGAAAAGGAAGATCGTATTGTAAATGGCATGATTCCTTTACTCACGGCACGAGTGATTGCAAGGAGCTCCATCGGCAAATCCAGTCGGCTATTGAACAGGGCCGATTGATCCTGGGCCAGACCGCCATGAAGGTAGACACTCAGCCTTTTCCTGGTGTAAATATGGTGGAACATCATGACCGGTCTGCAAGGCGACAGCTGGACTTCGCACTTGGCATCAACATGGCGGGGATGGCATCACGCCGCCAGGGCAAGAATGGAGAGGCTAATCCTAGCGATCGGCCCCAAAAGGAGAAGGAGGAGTACGTTACAGAAAGACAAGTAAGGTACGTAAAGAATCAACGGCCGACTTCTTCTGATCTTCTCAGGAAGTACGAGTACCAGTACCAGCAGCGCCTCCAGCGGGAATCTGAGGAAGAGGAGTATGAGCGACGCACCGGAAAGCGCTTGAGGAAGCACGAAGATGCCCGCGATCATTGGCACTGCCCATTCTTCAGGTACTGTTGGGATTCAGGTATGAGCCGGCTGCCTACTATCAGGGATTGCCCGGAGTGTGGACCAATGAAGCCAGAAGCAAGGGATTCGGTTTTCCAGCGGCTAGGACCTGCTCCAACCCGGTAAGTGTGGGTTTGGTCACCAAGAAGCGAAGATGAAGAAGAAGATAGGTATCATCGTCCACATTGGTGCCCCGATGGACTTACTCGTTCCCAGAAGCGCAGGGTTCAGCGGCTGCATAGCTTGGAGGAGGCCGAGGCCAAGTACATCGAAACTTTAAGGAAGGCGCTACCTGATCTGGCAGAACAGGTGTAACACCCTAAGGTAATCTCCTTAAATTTTAATGAATTTATTTTGGCTCAAATGAAATTTCCATGTTTTTCTAAAATTTCTGTGGCATTTAAAACAATTTATAACACAAGGAAATAAAACTAATTATAGGGTCAACATGTTTGTGCATTCATGCTGAAGCATTATTTTTCTTGTGTTGAGCTTGTAGGATTTGAATTCAAATTTATTTGAATTCAAATAGTTTGTTTGAATAGATTGGGTAAAGGAAAAGAAAAGAAGAAGCAAAGGAAGGAGAGCCCAGCAGCGGGCCCAGCCCAAAACCCCTCTCCCTTTCTCTCTCTCGGGCCTCCCTTTCCCCCTCCTCTACCCGCATGGGTCACCGCTGGCCCAAGTCCTTCTCTCTCTTCTGCGGGCTCCTTCCCTCTTCTCTTTTCTCTGGCCCAAACTCTTTCCCGAAGCCCAGCAGCCAGCTCTCCCCCCTGCCTCGCTGCTAGGCCGGCCCCGCACGTCAGCTCCTTCTTTCCCCTTTCCTCGCGCCCTCCTCTGTTTTCCCCTTCGCCGGCCGGCCGCTCGGCCACTGCCCGTGGCCCCGCTCTGCCGCACGCCCCGAGCCCTTGCGCCGCACCCGAGCCCGCGCCCTGGCCGTTCTAGAAGCTTGGCCGCGCTTGGGTGAGGCCGAGCCGCAACGACCCGCGGAAGGCGCGGGGGCTGTTGCGCGAACGACCCGCACGCCGAGGCCGCTCCGCCCTTTCTTAGACCCGGCCGCTCTCTCGCGCTCCTCCTCAGCCGCCACTATCTCCCCCAGCTTCCCCCGTGCCCTAGCGCCGCACGTGCTGCCGCTCGGCCCGAGGACAGCGCCGCCGTCGACCGAGCCCCGCGCCGTCGCAATCCCACCCCGGCGCCGCCAATCTCCCACCGCAGGCCGTCGTAGCAGCTTCCGGGCGTGGTAAGGATCGCGCCGTGCCCCTTTCCCCTTCCTCTCCCCCTCTGTGTGTGAGCGTTCCCCTTGCCTTCGTGACCCCGAGCCGCCCTCGCCGTGGGGAGCACCGACCCGAGCCCCAATCCGCCGCACTGATCACCCAGATGGATTACACGTGCCGCCAGCATCCTCTAGGGCTTGATCTCGTCCCAAATGGAGCCCGGACGGCCAAGATCGGCCATCGCCGGCGTAGCGCCGCTGCGGGAGCCGAGCTCCGGCGACCCCCCGCTGCTCCAGCGCCGTTGACCCGAGCCATGGAATCCAAGCCGTCCGATCCAAGCCTAACGGTCTGGATTAGATCCAGACCGGTACTCAACCCGCGCCGCACGATTTCAAGCCGACGGATCGGATTAGATCCCGATGGGCATTAGATCTCAGCCGCTCATTTTAAATCCGGTGGGCCGCGTGAGCTTCAACCGTAGATCTTTCCCCAACCGTCCGATCCCGATCCAATGGCTGAGATTTGCACGTACCCCTTCGGGTAACAGATCTAATCTCAGCCGCCTACTTTAGATCCAAAGGCCCAGATCTAGAGATACCGCTTCAGCCGGGTATTTTTGCTAAGGAGTCCCCGGCTTTTCCAAGAATTAACCCGCAGTCCAACCGTAGTTCAAAGATAATTGCAGATGGGTCCTTTTCTTTTCGTTTGAACCCCTGAGCTTCCTGAAATTAGTAACCGCAGTCCATGTCTGGTGTTTTCACGCGCTAGCCCCTGTGTCTACCCTTTAATTACGTTTAGGCCCTCGGTTTTTGCGCAGAACCCCCTGGTTTCTCTGTTTTTCTCGCAGAAAAGTCCCTGGACCTTGTTTTAGCCCTAGATTTCGCGTCTTAGCTCCGTTTAGGGTGTTCTTTATATCCACGCGATCTTTGTAACGCGTAGAATAGTTCTATGCCAGTTTTATGTGCTATTCTATTGTATTGGTGTACTGTTTCTTATATTTTGGCTATTGTTTGCATGTGTGTGCATGTGTGGCCCATGTATTGCTGATACGATCGTGAGTAGACGTCGAGCCACCGGAGCAGTACCCGGAGCAGCCATCTTCCGAGCAGTTCGAGCAGCAGCCGGGAGAGTATGAGGAAGGCAAGTATAACATGAACATCCTATCACTTTTAATTACAATTTCATACTGCATTTTAATATTGTATACCTATAAGGACTTTCCTAGCCACTTTATATCCTTTATATATATCCTTTGGGTTGCAGTTTGGTTAGTTGTGCTAGGTTGCTGCGCTATAACACACTTGGTCCTTTTTAATTAAATTTGATTAATGGTATATGCAACTTAATTCTGAGAGTGGCCCTCTGTGCTGTGTGCTTGAGCGGCTCACGTCTCGATAAAAGATGTTTTGTTAGAAACATGGTTTAGGGGGCCGGCACGGTGCTTAGTGCTTGGTTGGCCACTCTCCATAAGGACCGGTTCATAGAGCGACAACCTGGGACAACCGCGCAACCACAAGACTGGAATGGGACGGTCTTGACTTATTAATTAGGTCATTTTGGTTCGGGAGTAACTTACCTGCGTGGGCAAGAGGGGTGGTAGGCTCCAATGGTCCCTGCTCCTCCGGCTTGGTCTGTGCTGTGTGTCTTGTACCCCCGGAGGTGGGCCCCATCGTTGTTGATCCAGAATCCTTAGCGGTTACACCTTACCAACGTGATCCTTTGTAACGGTCTCGTAGTGTGCTTGCTAGCCATCTCACCTAAGGAAGTGTGATGAACAACTAGCGTAGCTCACGACTTGTGGGTAAAGTTGTGCAACCTCTCGAGAGTGTAAAACTGATATATCAGCTGTGCTCACAGTCATGAGCAGCCCAGATCCTCCTTTTGATTAGTGGGGTTATCAACCTTTGATTAGGGAGATTCCCCGGGTGGTTGTGGTTTGGATGGTTCTCAGTAGTTCTTAATTAATACCGATTAATTTCTTATGTAATTGGGTTATGGTAATTCATCCACTTGTAGTAATTAGCTTTAATAAAATTTGCCAAGACTAAAAGCTAATGCAGTTGAGTCAGCTAGCCTAGAGCCTCATACTCTGTGTTATACTTGTTGAGTACTAGTTTGTACTCACACTTGCCTCTCTACTCTTCTGTTCTATTTTGGATATCTTCGACTGCTGCTCAGTGCCCGGCAACGTGGAGGACTACGTCAGCGGCTTCGACGACTTCTAGGCGTTTGTCTCCCAGTCGACGTCCCTGTGGCGCCCAGCTCTTCATGTATTCATTTTATGCTTCCGCATTCCTTGAACTGATTCTTGATTCAGTTGTAATAAAGATATTCATTTTATAATTTATACGCTTTTATTCGTGACATGTGTTGTGATATCTTGATAATCTGTTGTATATATGCGTGACTTGATCCTGGCGCATATATGATTGCTCGATTTATGTTTTTAAAAATCGGGTGTGACAGATTGGTATCAGAGCCGTGTCGACTGTAGGACGAAGCCTAGATAGAACTGGTCGAGTTAGGACTTCTTTTCGCTTGCTCTGCTTCCGCAAAACCCAAACATCCATTTTTACTTCTATCCCTTGAGTCTTAAGTCTTTGATTGGCTATCCCTTCCTGTCTTTTCTGAGGAATGGCTTGAGTTTTTCCGTAGACGTTGGCCTGAGCAGTCCGATCTTATAAGCTATGAGTTTAGGTTGTCCCGATGAAAATATGCTAGAACGAGTGTGTTAGTCGAGTGGTGTGATAAACTCGACTAAGTTGTGAACATTGAATGGTTGTTATTGTGCAAATGTATGATTTGGATCTTTGGTTGATTGCATAGTTTAGTAGTTAAATTTGTTCATACAAATCGACCCTAACCCAACTTGAACTAAATAATAAAAATTTGAGTTAGATCGTTGGGGGTAAAACCTGTATTCCTTTCTTTCTGCCATATCCCTCCGAAGTTTCATTTCCGCAGCTGCACAATATCTCATTCTCATAAAGTTTCGTTTGTTGCAATCAGATGGTGAACACCAGGCGCACCGGTTCCGGTTCTGACCCGCAGGAGCAGAACAACCAGGGTACTGGACAGCCGCTGCCGATGCCGCCACCACTAACCCCGGAGCAGTTCTTCCGGCTCCAGATGCAGATGATGGCGACCCTGAACAATACTGTTCAGGCTCTGCAGCATATCCACGCTCAGCCACCGCCTCCACCGCCGCCTTAGCCCCGTGATCGGCGTGCGGACTTTCTTAGAGGTCATCCTCCGACCTTCTCTCACGCCACGGACCCACTCCAGGCGGACGACTTGGCTTCGTTCAGTGGAGCGCCAGTTGGTTGTTGCGCAGTGCAACGACCGTGAGCGAGTCCTTTACGTAGCAGGGCAGCTGCGAGGCTCCGCTCTCGACTGGTGGGAGTCCTACCCGGCTCGGGACCGTGATGCTCTCACGTGGGACCAGTTCCGTGAGCGTTTCAGGAACCATCACATCCCTGAGGGCATAATGAAGATGAAGCAGAAGGAGTTCCATGCCCTTAAGCAGGTAAATTTGAACGAAATTCTCTGCAATTTCTTTGAGCTTGATCTATCCTTGATCCCCTTCGTAAGCCTGACGCATTGAGCGATTTCTATCCTTGTTATCTGTGTTGTCATTTCAGGGATCTATGACGGTGACGGAGTACCGTGACCGTTTTCTTCAGCTGGCCCGCTATGCCCCTGCTGACGTCGCTCGTGATAGCGATAAGCAGGAGTACTTCAAGGAGGGACTGGATGATCACATCCAGTATGCGCTGCTGAACCACCGCTTCGACAACTTCAACCAGCTGGTTGATGCTGCCCTCAACACCGAGCGTAAGCGCCGGGAGATTGAGGACAAGAAGAGGAAGATGGCTCCATCCTCTTCGGGCAGCAACACTCGTCCCCACTATCAGCATCCACCACAGCAGCAGCAGAGGCCGCCCCAGCAGTACCAGCAGCGGCCGCAGTTTCCTCCTCGTCCCCCGCAGCAGGCAGGACAGGGTCAGAGGCTTCCAGCGCCTCCGGCTCCACCAGCTCCGAGGCAGGGAGTGCCTACTCCTCCTGCTGGGCAGCAGGCAGCTGCATTTCCGCGAGTGTGCTTCCACTGCGGTGAGCCGGGGCACTACACCAACATCTGCCCCCGGAAGGCGCAGGCAGGACAGCAGGGGCGTGCAGCTCAGCCCAAGGCCCCGTGTGACGCCCTGAAAATCCGCCAATTTAAATCGCGTTTTTCGCTCATCGTCAAAACCCTAGAATGACCCCTGCCCCACAGCGCCCGGCGATCCGACGACCGCGCAAGATCACTTCCCGCAATGGGCGCCGACGCAATTCATTTCCCCCCCCCCGCATTGCGCGAATAACGCGCGCGTGGCCGACCGGCCGCGGTCACCGCCGCGATCGGCGCTGACGCCCCTCTCCTCTCTCTTCCTCTTTTTTTCTTTCCTTTTTCTCTCTCATTTCCTTTTCTTTCTTTTCCTTTATTTTCTTTCCTTTCTTCCCTTTTTTCCTTCCTTCTCTCTTCTTTCTTTTTCTTTCCTCCTCCTTCCCTCTTCCTTCCTCCTTCCCTGCCGCGTGCCCGAGCGCTGGCTGGCCGCGCGCCTGCTCTGCCGGGCCGCGCCGCGACGCACGCGCATGCGCAACGCGTGGCCGTGCGCCGCGCCGACCGTCGCCACGCCCTCGCCCTGGCCCGCGCCGTGCCGCGCCGCGCGCGCACGGACGCCGCGCCGCCCGCCGCTGCAGGCCCCGCCCCGGCCGTGCCGCACGCGCACGCGCCGCGTGACCGCGCGCCGCGCGGCACTGCTGCCCGCGCCGCTCGGATGGCCGCGACATCGCACCGTCCGCTGCTGGTGCCCAGCCGCCGCCCCACGTGCGCACGCCGCGACACGCGCCGCCGCAGCCCTTTCCCCGCGCGCGCTCGCTGTGCCCCTGCCGCTGACGCCCCGCTCGCGCCGCACTGTGCCTGCGCGCGTGCCGAGCCGTCGCGTCACTCCGGCCTCACCGCCCGCGCCGCCGCTCCACGACACGGGCACCATTAAGGTGCTCCGCACCGCCCGCCTGCCCCTCCTCACCGGCCACCACCGCCACCCGCCTTGGCCGCCTATAAAAGGGGCCGGAGAGCACCCCGGCACCCCCACGACCGCCACCGCACGCCCAGCCCTCCGCCTGCCCAAGCCCAGCGCCGCCCCCGCGCCTCGCACGGCCGCCGCCCGCTGCCCTCCGTCGCCCCGCCTCCTCGCCGCGCCTCGAGCCAAAGTGAGTAGGGGAATCAATTCCCCTCCTCTCCCTCTCCCTTCCCCCCCCAAAACCCGAGCCGCCGCGGAGCCTGGCCGCCGGAATCGGCCGGCGCAGAGGACCCCCCCTCCTCTGTTTCCCGTGAAGGGGGAAGAAGAAAGGGCCATTTGCCCAAACCCCCCCCCTTTCCTGTATTTTCTCAAAGAAACCCCACCTCTACTTACTCTCCTTTGCAGAAAAGGCCCTGTTCTTTCCGTTATTTCAAAATAAACCCTCCATTACACAAACCCAATTATACTTGGCATCCTTTAGCGTGCCCTGCGTATTTCCAGAATTTGCAAATAGGCCCTTGCCCCCCTCCAGATACTTACGAATAAACCCCTGGAGCCCTGTTTAACCACCCGAACCCCCTTTAGCTCGTCATTTTATGTGCGAAACGACCTCCGATTGACCCGAAACCTTACCACTCCGTTTCTAGTATAGTTTTAGCCATGCCATTAAGAAATCACCCAAGGATATCACCCCTGACTCCGTAGCTAAATTATTTCCGATTCAAGCCCAACAATAAAAGCTTTTAGCTCTTTCGCTTGATTGTATGTCTGTTTGTTTGCGTCGTAGGACACGGAGTGAACGAAGGAGTTCCCGACTGCGACCAAGCAACCGAGGACCAGTTCTGCGACCCCGAACCCGAGGGACAGTGCTTCGATCAGGACCTCCCGCAAGGGTTTGATGATGGCAAGTTCAATTCCGCCCTTTGATGCATATTTTTGTCCTAGTTTTTATAAACACAACCGAGTGGCCCGTTTTATAAAATTGCATGGTTTTGCGTGCTGAAAACATGGTAGGATAGCCACCTTACCTGTGATAACCATACCCTGACCGTTTGGTTTTGCAAAGAAAGTGGGTGTGCGTGTGGGAAGGGATAAAAGGTGGTTTTGAAAAGTGAGTCAGACGGGATGGATGGCATTTCTGTGTGATTTTGCCGTTGGTGTGCTCGTACCCGTGTGGTTGAGCGTGAAAGGAAGATATCCATCTTGTCACCCCTAAGGACCGAGTTGATGTGTCGTCTCACCTAGCTTCCTGTCGTGCAAACCACTTGACCGTTGTATGGGCAACGGCTTAGCCTAACCCCACTAGTTAGTCTGATAGCCATCAGGAGAGCTGGGAGCAACGGGTGATCAAGGAGACGGGATAAGCTCTGTGTGACTTATGCCCCGGTTAAACCTCGGTGTAGGTTGAATGACCCCTTGATAGATCCCGTGGTGGCTAGCCAGGTCTAGCTAAGGTGGGTAAGGGCTTCGATGGGATCTGCACCGGCACTAAGGTGTTCGCGCTGTGGTACCCCACCTGTGGGTAAAGTTGCACACCTCTGCAGAGTTAAAATCTATTCGAATAGCCGTGCCCACGGTACTGGGCAAGTTACGGTGTGGTCACATAACTAGTGTTTCACTCTAGGAATAGTTGAACTGGTGTGGGTTGTTTGGGAAATGTCCGGCCGCTGTGCCGTGTGCTACGACGGACGGGAAGTCCGGTAGCAGCTTTAAACTGGGATCCTGTGTGGATCAACACCATGTGCTCCTTGATGCTTAACGACTTGTTTTGAAAATGTTTTAAACAAACCTTTGCATAAAGTCGAGTTTTCCGCAAACCAAACCATGACCTTGTTCTTGGATTAACCTTTGCATTTATCTCTGATATTTCCCCCTCCGCGGGCGTGATTGGACTTGCTGAGTACGTTCGTACTCACCCCATTCTTACTTTTACAGTGGAAGACCCCGACTACATCCCCGAAGACGTCGAGTAGGGTTCCGTCCTGCACCCAGTCTTGCCTGTGGGTGAGGTCACCGTTGGAGTTCCGCATGGCGCAAGACTTTGATGATTCCCTTTTCGTAATTAGTGTAGTAGTATGGGTTTCTATTGTAATCCTCGCGATAGTGGCGCTTCACTGCCCATTACCGTGGAGAGTTGTACGGTGATGGACCATCTGATGTAATAAAAGTGTTATCAGCCTCCTAGGACTGATAAAGTAACACTTTTAAGTCTTCCGTGATGGGGGGACGCTTCAGGTGGTATCAGAGCCGTAGGCTGGCCGTAGGACGAGACCCTAGGAGCGAGACCCCTTTTCAGGCCCTAGAACTTGTCCCGATTTGGAAACTTTCTGCACAAACACTCACCACTGGTCTTTGCCTTGTTCCAGATGACTGGCAATGGATGGGTTAGAGGAATCTGCCACGCAGAGCCCGGCCTTCCCAATTTACTATTGCTCAGCCTGGAACGCGTTGGGGTTATGGAACCACCGGAGTATGCCTACCGTGAGTACATCGCCGGAGGCACCCTTCGGTGCGACATGATGGTTTTTGTGGAGAGAAGCACCCGCTACCCTGATGTGGACCCTTGGTTCATCTCCACCGCTGGCTTCCGCTTCCCCGACACCTATCGAAAGGCCGCCCATGAAGCCCTGCGACGGCTGCGTGTGCTCTACAGGCGCCACCTTCAGCGGACCCCCATGGGATTTTTCCCACCCGTTGAGGGGAGAGGACGCACTTGGATTGCCCGGATGAGGGGACTTGGACGAGAAGAAGAAGACCTAGAAGACACGGTCTCCCACCTGTCCATCTACCTCACTGGCTTGGATGCACTCTACCGCGAACAGGCGGCACAACTGAAGCAGCTAATCCATGGGATTGAAAAGATAAACCAGGAGCTGGAGGAACAACGGACAAGAGCCGCAAGTGTGACAGTTCATGTGTTTGTAAGCTAGGCTTATAATTTGATAGTGTGAAGTGTACGCTTGTTAAGTGTTAAACTTTTGTGTGTTTGTGTGAAACTTTTGAAAATTTAAAGTGCAAGTAAAAAGGGCATTTTTGTAATTACAGAAAAACCTAGGGTTGTTTCTGTAAAATGTATTTGAATAGGAGGAAATTTCAAAATAAAGGAAATATATTTTTCTTACTTTATGTCTTGTAAAAAATATATATTTATCCAAAAGTTTCATTAGAAATGCGTGTGTTGAAGTATGTAAAAATTTTTGGTAAAATGGTGATAATAAGGGTATTTATGTAATTTTATAAAAGAACAAGTCCTTTTATGCAAAATAGGTGATTTACAAAAGTAACTTTCCAAAATTACTAGAAGTAAAAAGGTAATAATGTAAACAATCATGACTTACATAGCATCTTGCAAAAATGGCCAATGTTATATGTAATTTACACTAACAAGGACAAAGATTTTATAAAATTCAAATTTAGTCCAAGACTTAAAATAAAACTTCATATTTTGAGTTTTGGAGTTCAAACCCTAAAACAAGATTGTAGAGCTTGAAAAGTTGTACAACTTTCATTTTGGTCACATTTATGTTTGAGCCTTAGAACAGTAGTTAAATTTGTTTTCACCAAGAGGTCCCTGTAGATTTCTAAAATTACAAACAAGTCCTCGGAAAATTCCCTTTGTCTTCCTCCTCTGGCGCTGCTCTGTTTCACCGCTCTGCAATTCATCGCTGTTCCGATCGCCACCTCCTGCTGCTGCAGTTCACCGCTGTTCCCCACCCTTGCCACCTCCTGCTGCAAAAAAACTCCACGCGTCACTCAGCTCCTTCTCCTCCGGCGCCCATTCTTTTTTTGTTCACCGGAGGCAGCAGCATCCCAGTAACTCTTTTCTTCCTCCACCTCCCTCTGTTCTTCCTTCCGTTGAATTCCTCCCCCACTCACAGCGCCAGGCTCCAGGCGGCGGCTTGGCGCGTGGGCGAGCGCGCACAGGCGCGCAGGCGGCGACGGCAGGAGCGAGCGCTGGCTCGGTTGGGCCCAGGCGCGGGGCGAGCGGAAGCTCAGCGCGCGGGCCGGCGCTGGGACGCGCGGCTAGCGGCGGCTAGCGGCGGGAGCTGGAGGCGCGCGGGCTGGCGGTGGCTCGGTTGGGCGCTGCGCGTGCGTGAGAGCCAGCGGTCCAGGCGGGGGCGCGCGGAGCGCGAAGCCAGCCCCAGGCCAGGCGGCCCGGCCCAGGAGGGCGAGCGGCAGAGCGCAGACGCGCGGGCGGAGGCGCAGCGGGCGGTAGCGCTGGCGGCGCGGCTCGGCGCAGCGCGCAGGGACGCGGCAGCTGCGGCGTGGCGGTGCAGCTTAGGCGCGAGCGGCTCGGCCGGGTGCAGGCGGCGGAGCGCACGGCCGGAGCTGCTCTGCTCCTCTGAGTTTTTCCCCCCACGCCGATGTCTCCCTTGTGGCCATTCTCCTTGCTTCCTGATCACCAAAAGGAGTTCCCGGTGTACTGCTCGACCTTCCCGGCCCTCGGCATGACCTCCTCCCACTGGAACCGAGCCCCACCGCGCCTCCTCTGTTCAAGCTCACAGGAAGGACCTCGTGCAACAATTAAGACAAGGTCAGGGAGTTTTCTGCGAAGTCTAGACTCATAAGAACAGTAGAGTTTGAGGACCTCTGTGTAAGGGTACCTATTATTTCATGTGAGCTGTGTTGCTGACTTATAAATTCAATAGAAAATTGTAGGAGATTCTAAAAATTGCAAAACCAGTTTTGTTAGAAACTAGATTTGGAGCTCTACAACTTCTATTAAATGCGTTTGATATGAAACTAAATAGTTTAGAATCTATATTAAATCTAAGATAAGGGAGAGTAATATTCATAGCTTCTACATGTTAACTTTGTAGATCATGATTTTTGTTATGCAAATTTTTATAGATTAAGTATGAATCGATATAGAATTTTCAAACCTAAGTTTGTTTTGTAATTTAAATTCTTTTAAGTTGAGTAATTCAATTTGTTTATAGTAGAATTAGCTAAGTCTAGTCTATTCGGTAAAGTCTATCTAATTAGATCTTGTGGTTAAAATCTTTTAAGTATACAATTGATTTGTGTTTAAATTTTCAAAACTTTATAACCCTAATTATCCAAGCTTCACATTCCAATTTGAATTTAATTTTAAAATTGAAATATTTTAATTCCTATTAAATCAATGCTATAATCATGAATTGAAGGTAAATGATTCAGAGCTTAAGTTTCCTTTTTGTACCATGAGTTCTTGAGTGTTAACCTTTTGGATTGCAGCTAATTTTTGAAATATAGCTTGTGTATCTCGTGTTTAGCCTTGTGTAAAAATCTTCAAGTCTTTTCCTGCTTATTAGCTATGGAATTTAAGTGCCCTTGTGTTGTATTGATGAAATGTTTGTTTGTAGATTTTAATCTTGCTAGGACCCTTTCTGTAAGCTATAACCTAAATCGGCACATGCCTAATCGGCACCCCTCAATCAGCACACCCAGATCAACACATCCGATCGGCACACTCCGATCGACTACACCTGATCGGCACCTTCCGATCGGCTATACCCCCAATCGGCATATCCCGATCAGCACACCCCGGTTTTTATCGATCACATACCTTTAGAATACACTTATCGACTACATACCTATCGGCTAATCTTGCCAAAAAGTAGTCGAGCTGTTGTGCACAAATAGTTGTTTAAGTTAACACTTCAAGCATTTAATCGGCACGATATAGCCGATATAGAAAACCCAAATCGGAAAACTAGTTGATGTCTTAACACATTTTGGCAAGAGCCGATGCACTCACGGACTAGATCCGACGATGCCCACATTATCAGCTAAAAGCAACTGATAAATACACCGGCACAGTACCACCGATGTCAAATCGACCAATCGGCTGAACGCAGCCGGTTCAGCACCTGATAATCGGCTGACAGCCGATTCACACCAGATCGGCCAGATCCGATCAACACTGTAGACAGCCTTCTGAAATAGCCAATACGCACACAATCGGCAACCGATGCCGATGCCCTGTAGATTATGGCTAGCCGATGGCCACACCTATCGACTAGGTACTCTGTCGAATTAAAGCGTGAATCGGCTAGGTGTGAACCTTTGTTAAATAACCGATTTATCTAAGTTTTCACGCTAGATCTTAGGATTCTTGCTTAGGGCTAATCCAAGCTGATTTCAGTTGTTTCCCATAGTAGTCAAATATGGCCGGTCAATCCTTAGTTTTCCCATCCTTATCCACACACTGTTATCAGCCGATTTATCGGCTGAGAGATCGGCTATATGCTTACCGGTTACATATCCTCAACCACATCCTCCTAAGTCTAACTCCGCACTTATGGTCTCACCAACCTAGTTTAATATTAGTGTTCTGTTACACCAAATTCTTGAAATAGATCGAACTTAGATAACCCCATCGGCTGTATGACAATTGATTGTTGTACTGGTGTAATCAAACCGATGCAACCACACCTAGTTATCTAAGATAACACTTAAGCACATCTTAGTTAGGACACAGCTGCTTTAGGAAACATCCCTCTGCTAAAGTGATCGATGTTTTCATCGATCAATTAGAAAACTAGTGCACCTATCAATTAGCTACCCAGACCAAAGTACACAACCCTAGATCAATAAGATCGTACAGTAGACACGCCTCTGTTAAGCACGACCAAAGCACATCAATCAGCTAAACCTGATGCATCCTCATCGGTTAAGACCAAGACCTGTACACCAACCAATTAGATAATCAAATATGCTACCTAATGAAGTTAGTATAGATGTTTAGGGTAACCCCCTGTTGCCTAACGAGACTAGTTAGTTTAGTTAATACTCGATAAATGACTGCCCAGTACAGGGTAGTTAGGTTGTTTGTCGAAATGTAATGTTCCTTTATTTGGATTGCAACTTTATCGTGAGTTGAAATGAAAGTGTATGCATTCATTAAACTCCATCTTGCATATCATATAGATTCGACCACTCTCGCCGACGGAAATTACCAACTAATCCCGGAACCAGAAGGAAGTTATTCTGAAGACCCCAGGAACTTCGTCGCGGGATTATCTGAAGCCCCGAACCAAAGTTCGGAAGATATTGACTTACTGATTTCAGACCCACCAATAAAGGCAAGCCCCGGACATAACCCCTACTTTATTACACTGCAACCTATACTATTTATGTATATCTTTATGCATTAAGTTCTTAGGAGTTGTTTGTAAACCTTAGTTGCATAATTCCAGGAACCTATGTATTGAACACTAGAACTTGAGTCCGAATAGCTGCTCTGCTTATAGGACCGGTAGAAGTCGAGTGATTTCCTGTCACTCGCGCGATATAGGAATTGTGATGTTTACATTCCTGTTATCATTATAAGGATGACGGACGGGAGTTTTATGAGGTATCATGGTCAAGATGATACCCCGTCTGTTTTGATGAATTTGATAAGGTCGCAGTGTGTGGTAGCGGTGGTTAAGCGTTTGAAAGTACTAGCCACATGCCGTGAAATATGGTAAGCGGTAAGCCTAGTAACCGATCGGCCCGAGGAGTGGACATACCTCCCACCACATGTATTTGCTTCTTTTGGTTACTTTGTTCGACGTGTAGGCATATGTGTTGCTGGGCAACCAGGAGTACGGGTTTTGTAGTCGCGCTACAGACGTACGTCCTGCACTTTTGTAGTGCGTATGACCTACAGTCGCTTGTGGTGGCCCTGATCCACGAGTCGGAATGAAAGGCAAACGGTTGCTTCGGAATTACCTTGCGGTATTCCAAGCGTGTGAGTTAGGTTTACCTTGCAAGGGTTGAATCTCGATTCAGGAATCGTCCGCCTCTCACGATGAATGAGACTGCTTACCCCCTTTATCACATAGAGTAACAAGAGCAACTTTGTGATTATGAAAGATGATGTTTGGTTAAAGATTCTACCATGTTTGAGTAGTTATAGGTGCTTACCTAGAATGGTTAATCCACTAGAACCTGAAAGCTAAAAGTTGAAAGTAAGGATCTACTCTTTGTTGCTTTTCAGCTGAAAACTCTACCCAAAGCCAAAAACCTTCATAAAGTCTAGCTACATGGCTAAGTATACCATGAGACGGGTAAGCCTTGCTGAGTATTAGTATACTCAGCCTTGCTAGTTGAATGTTTTTCAGGTGATATCTGTGAAGACCCTACTCTTTCCTTGCCTTGGCCCTGTGCTCTTCCAGATGATTGGTCCGTGGAATGGGATCCGTCCCCGGCCAGCACTGGTGATATCGAGTGATGTCGTGCCCGGGCTTAGCATGACATCCGTCTTGTCGACGTGCTGTAGATCATCGCGTATGTTTTTCCGCTGCTAAAGATCATAGCTTAAACAGTTGTATTGTTTTCTCTAAGTTTGAAACTTTGTACTACTTTTATAAACTCTTGTAATGTAATTCCCTGTTATGTAAAATGTGATGGTGATTGTATCTCTGGACTCACCTTCGTGTGAGGTAACCTTATTTGATCCTGTGTATCGGTGGTTTATCGGGACGTTACCCGACAGGCCAAGGGATTATACCGTTTGAAGCACGTTGGAGCCCTCGGAAGTGGACTCGCGTACTTGAGCCGGTATAATTCAGATTGGTTCTGCCACAGCAAGCGCCGAGTATTCCTTAGCCGCCCTCCAAGCCCAGATGCAAGAATACGAGAACCGCAACGGAATAGGTGGATGGATAGAGGAAGAAGAAGAAGAACCCATGGAAACCCATTGGGATAAGGGTACTCAGACCGAAAACGAGATGGATCGGTTCCTTCCAATAAAGAAGCGCTCTATCAGGACCGAGGAAGAATCCCCATGATAGGATTAGCACCCCTAGCTAAAACCCTACCCTAATGACCATGTATCCATGACAACTGTACCACCCTTGTTGTAATAATAAATATCATCTACTCCCTTTTGCACCTGTACCAGGTTGTTTACCCTGTTCATGTTTCAAATGGCTGAGGAAGGATGGACCCAGGGCGATTGCCAAGCAGCACCTGGCTTTCCCGGCCTCTTAATCAACACCCTAGAAGACCTTGGCGTTACAGAACGCCCGAGGTACTACAGCCGAGAGTACGAGCACCATGGTACCCTCCGCTGCAGGGTGATCCTGGTCATCGCCAGGAGCAACCGCTACCCCGACATCCAGCCTTGGCGAGCGACCGCCACGGGGTTTAGACACCAAGATACCTACCCCTTGGCCATCAGAAAAGCACTCCGCTATTTGTGCCGGATTTTTGAAGAACACCTCGCCCCTACACCAGCGAAGTTCTTTCCGCCGGCCATCAGAACCCCAGTCTGGGAAGCACGCATGAGAAACCTGGAGCGACGTCGCCACGAAGAAGGCCCCCTGTACCAAGTGGCTACTTACCTAGCCGCCCTGGACCAACTTTTTGATGAGCAAGCCAACCTTCTAAGGGAGCAGACCCATCGAGCCGAGCAAGCGGAGCTCGCAGTAAGATTACAGCAGATCCGAGCCGCCCACGCCGAGGCAAGAGCCGCAGCCGCGGTCAGTAGCGAAGCGGTCGCCCAAGAGAGCCTCAGGCAGGCCCGAGACCGGCGTATGCAAGATTGGACCCAAAGCGGAACACCAGTCCCGGCAATTGGGGAAGACCGTGTTTTACTCGGAACACCCGTCATAGGGTGGGGATCACTCTTTGGGAGCACACGAGCCCCACCCGAGAATCCTGAAAGTTCTGCTGCCGCCGACGAAGGGGATGCTGCAATGCAACCCCTGACCGATGGGAACCCTGAAGACGGCGAGCGAGAACCTCTCACCCTTTCCGCCCCGGAAGAAGGCATACCACGCAAGTAGAGTGACCGACGCCATCCCAGTGATGCCCCTCCCCAGCCTTTCTGTTTACGACGTACCCATAAGACGAGACCCTGGCCGAGTAGCACGAGACCTAGACGTACCCTCAAGATGTACCCCTCCCTTGCAGTAATAAAAGGGTTTGTGCTTGTTGTTTGTGATGGTTGTGTGCTGGTTTGTTGTGTGCTGCTTGTTTATATACCGGCAGAAGGAAGATTCTGCCGTATATATATACGAATTAAACAACTTAAACATCACATAATCGTAACCCCAATCAACAGGTGACACCCCGGAACGTCGCGAGGGCCTCCCGTGGCCGGAACCCCGTAGCCGCTAGTGTCGGAGCACAGCCCGTTGAACAAGATCTTCCCCAAGGAGAACAAGAAGTAAGCCAGAACCGAGGAGGAAGTCAAGAGGGAGAGCAACTACCACCACCCCCACCCCTCGGAGACTTGGCGCAGATGATCCATAACCAGACCCTCATACTGGAGACGCTGGCCAATGCCCTCATTAACCGGCAGCCACGAGGGCAGAATATGAACGACAAGCTGACGGCCTTCCTAAGGACCAAGCCGCCCACCTTTGCCGGATCTTGCAACCCGTTGGATGCAGACGACTGGTTGCGAGTGATTCAGAGGAAGCTCGAACCATTCGAATGCCAGGACCGGGACAAAGTCCTTCTAGCAGCCCACCAGCTCACCGGGATAGCATTATCCTGGTGGGAAAACTATTGTGCCGCAGCCGAGGATGCCTCTACCATCACCTGGGGAGAATTCGTAAGGGAGTTCCGCCGCTACCACATCCCTTCAGCCACCATGAAGCGCAAGGCGGATGAATTCCACGCACTACAACAAGGAAGCATGACGGTGGAAGAGTACACCCACCGGTTCATAGAATTGGCCCGATATGCGCCGGAAGAAGTGAGCGACGACGATAAAAAGCAGGACATGTTCAAGAAGGGATTAAGCCTAGAACTCCGGACCTTGCTTACCCCACAAATCTATCCGGACTTCAACACCCTGATGAACAAGGCTATCCTCACAGAAAGGGCCAAAGCCGAGGAGAAAAAGGACAATAAACGCAAATTCCTGGAAAGTAAGGCTTGCCAGCAGGACCGCTTCCAAAAGTTGAGGAACTCCAACTACACTGCACCAAGATCCCAGGCCCCAATGCAATATAGGACTCAGTCCCAAGTGACGGGAACACGAGCCTCTGAAGCACAGCCTAAGAGTCAGAATACCATGAGGACCCCGCAGAGCAACACAAGCCTGGCCGCCTCCGACAACAACAATGTTAGGGCCTGTTTCAACTGCCGTGAGACAGGGCACTTCATCGCCAATTGCCCCTACGCCAAGAATAAGCCGGCAACGTCGGCCTTCTCCAACATAGTGAATGGGCCCAGACCAGCCCTGACCGGTGCCAACCGAGTGCCCGTCCGCAACAACGACGGCAACCAGTAGGTGAAGCAGCAATCGTTTGGACGAGCCCGCGTCAATCACATCGACGCGCAGGAGGCTCAGGAAGCCCAGGGCGTAGTGCTCGGTGAGTACCTAGTCAACTCAGCTCTGGCAACAGTACTATTTGATTCTGGAGCATCGCACTCGTTTATGTCCTCGAGCTATGTGGAGAAACACAAAATACCTACAGTACTACTAAAAACCCCCCTATTAACCCGGACGCCTGGAGGCGACATCAATTGTCAATTAGGATGTCCACGGGTAAGGATCAATTTAAGTGGGGTAGACTTTCTAGCAGATTTGGTAGTACTTAAGTCTGGCGGAATAGACGTGATCCTTGGAATGGACTGGTTAAGCCGGCACAATGGTCTCATAGGCTGTACCAACAAAGTGGTACACCTAACAAACCACGAAGGAGTACAAGTGATCTGCCGTACCCGAGATAGTAAGTTTGACCCAATGGTGTTTAGCATGGAAGCCAAACCCTTAGAAGGAGTCCCGGTAGTAAGCGAATACCCAGATGTGTTCCCCGAAGAACTTCCCGGAATGCCGCCAGACAGGGATATAGAATTCATCATAGACCTTATCCCCGGAACATCCCCTATAGCCAAGAGACCCTATAGGATGGCAGCTTCTGAGTTAACAGAATTAAAGAAACAACTAGAAGAACTGCAACGAATTGGCTTCATTAGACCAAGCTCGTCACCGTGGGGAGCCCCAGTGCTGTCTGTCAAAAAGAAGGATGGGAGTATGAGGCTGTGTGTAGATTACCGAGCACTGAACGAGGTTACCATTAAGAATAAGTACCCTCTCCCCAGGATTGATGACCTGTTCGATCAACTAGAAGGAGCCAAATACTTTTCCAAGATCGACCTAAGGTCGGGATATTTCCAGTTCAAAATTAAAGAAAGTGACATCTCTAAGACAGCTTTTGTCACCCGCTACGGGCAGTTTGAGTTCACCGTAATGTCCTTCGGACTAACCAATGCCCCTGCCTATTTTATGAATCTTATGAACAAAGTATTCATGGACGAGCTGGATAAGTTTGTCGTAGTCTTTATCGACGACATACTTATCTACTCCAAGAGTGTTCAGGAACATGAGCAACATCTGCGGGTAGTGTTGGAAAAGCTAAGGATGCATAAACTATATGCCAAATTTAGCAAGTGTGAATTTTGGCTAGAGAGGGTAGCTTTCCTTGGTCACATCCTGACCGCTGAAGGCGTAGCAGTGGACCCGGAGAAGGTTGAAGTGGTTTCCAACTGGCAGCGACCAACTAACGTTAGTGAAATCAGGAGCTTCCTTGGGTTAGCCGGGTACTATCGGAGATTTATCGAGGGATTCTCCAAGATAGCCCGACCCATGACGGAACTTCTTAAGAAGGAGAAGAAGTTCGCCTGGACGGAAAATTGTGAAAGAAGTTTTCAAGAATTGAAGCAAAGGTTGACAACCGCCCCAGTGCTGACCCTACCGGACATTCATCGGGACTTTGTCATTTATTGTGACGCATCCCGACAAGGATTAGGGTGTGTACTGATGCAAGACGGGAGAGTCGTCGCATATGCTTCCCGCCAACTCAGGACTCATGAGCAGAATTATCCGACCCATGATTTGGAATTAGCAGCCGTAGTGCATGCCCTTAAGATTTGGAGACATTACCTGATTGGAAATAAGTGTGAGGTTTACACCGACCACAAGAGCCTGAAGTATATCTTCACCCAGCCGGATTTAAACCTAATGCAAAGAAGATGGTTGGAGTTGGTCAAGGACTACGATTTGGAAATTCAGTATCACCCCGGGAAAGCAAACGTAGTGGCCGATGCCTTAAGTCGAAAATCCTATGGGCCCACGAACGACCATCTGCGAGAGGAAATGGCACGATTAAATGTGCACATTATTCCTCGAGGTTCCCGCCAAGTGCTAAATGTCCAATCGACGCTAGAGGATAGAATTAGGGAGGCCCAAAGCTCAGATCAGGAGTTAATGACAATCCGCAAACAAACCGGAGAAAACAAAGCGCCAGGTTTCAGAGTGGACGATAAGGGAACCTTATGGTACGAGAATAGAATTTGTATACCCCAGAATGGGGATTTCCGGCAATTGATCATGGACGAAGCCCATAACTCGGCCTACTCCATCCACCCAGGATCCACCAAAATGTATATGGACATAAGGCAAAAATATTGGTGGAATGGAATGAAGGCGGATATCGCAAGATTCGTGGCTCATTGTGATACTTGCCAAAGGATTAAAGCCGAACATCAGAAACCGGCAGGATTATTGCAACCCTTGCGTATCCCGGTGTGGAAATGGGATGAGATAGGGATGGACTTTGTGGTGGGTCTACCTAAAACACAAAAGGGACACGATTCCATATGGGTAATAGTGGATCGACTCACTAAATCGGCACATTTCATACCAGTACGAACTAATTACGGCGGAGAAAAGCTGGCTAAACTCTATGTGGAGAACATAGTCAAGCTACACGGAGTACCTAGCAGGATTGTCTCAGATAGAGGGACCCAATTCACCTCTAGGTTCTGGAAAAGCTTGCATCAAGCCATGGGCACCAAGTTAGATTTCACCTCCGCATATCATCCACAGACGGATGGTCAAACCGAAAGGGTAAATCAGATTATGGAAGATATGCTGAGAGCATGTGTCCTGACCTACGGAAATGATTGGGAGCAGAGTCTGCCCTATGCAGAATTCTCATACAATAATAGTTATCAAGCCAGCCTGGGCATGTCGCCATTCGAAGCTCTCTATGGAAGGAAGTGCAAAACTCCCCTAATGTGGTCGGAAGTGGGAGAACGTACCCTAGTAGGACCCGCATTTATAAAAGAGGCAGAAGAAAAAGTAGCGGAGATCCACGAGAAATTGAAAGCAGCTCAGTCCCGACAAAAGAGCTACGCAGACAAGAAAAGGCGAGAAATAAGTTTCGATCCAGGAGATTTTGCCTATCTCAAAGTCTCGCCTATTCGAGGGACGCGAAGATTTCAAGTACAAGGAAAATTGGCCCCTCGGTACGTTGGACCGTATCGGTTTCTAAAGAAAGTCGGAGCAGTAGCATACCGACTGGAGTTACCAGAAGAAATGTCGGATATACATCCAGTATTTCATGTCTTGCAATTAAGGAAGTGTTTGAGAGTACCCGAGGGTGAACACGTGCCGGTAGAAACAATAGACCTGCAACCGGATCTACGATACCACGAAGTACCGGTCAAAATTCTGGACACTGTCACTAGAAGGACAACAAACTCCGAGGTACGGATATGCAGGGTTCAATGGAGCAGACACGGAGTAGAGGAAGCAACCTGGGAACGCGAGGAGGCTCTAAAGAAGGAATTTCCCCATCTGTTTAGGAGCCAGCCGAATCTCGAGGACGAGATTCATCTAAGTGGGGTAGGTTTGTGACGCCCTGAAAATCCGCCAATTTAAATCGCGTTTTTCGCTCATCGTCAAAACCCTAGAATGACCCCTGCCCCACAGCGCCCGGCGATCCGACGACCGCGCAAGATCGCTTCCCGCAATGGGCGCCGACGCAATTCATTTCCCACCCCCCCCCCCCCGCATTGCGCGAATAACGCGCGCGTGGCCGACCGGCCGCGGTCACCGCCGCGATCGGCGCCGACGCCCCTCTCCTCTCTCTTCCTCTTTTTCTTCTTTCCTTTTTCTCTCTCATTTCCTTTTCTTTCTTTTCCTTTATTTTCTTTCCTTTCTTCCCTTTTTTCCTTCCTTCTCTCTTCTTTCTTTTTCTTTCCTCCTCCTTCCCTCTTCCTTCCTCCTTCCCTGCCGCGTGCCCGAGCGCTGGCTGGCCGCGCTCCTGCTCTGCCGGGCCGCGCCGCGACGCACGCGCACGCGCAACGCGTGGCCGTGCGCCGCGCCGCGCCGACCGTCGCCACGCCCTCGCCCTGGCCCGCGCCGTGCCGCGCCGCGCGCGCACGGACGCCGCGCCGCCCGCCGCTGCCGGCCCCGCCCCGGCCGTGCCGCACGCGCACGCGCCGCGTGACCGCGCGCCGCGTGACCGCGCGCCGCGCGGCCCTGCTGCCCGCGCCGCTCGGACGGCCGCGACGTCGCGCCGTCCGCTGCTGGTGCCCAGCCGCCGCCCCACATGCGCACGCCGCGACACGCGCCGCCGCAGCCCTTTCCCCGCGCGCGCTCGCTGTGCCCCTGCCGCTGACGCCCCGCTCGCGCCGCACTGTGCCTGCGCGCGTGCCGAGCCGTCGCGTCACTCCGGCCTCGCCGCCCGCGCCGCCGCTCCACGACACGGGCACCATTAGGTGCTCCGCACCGCCCGCCTGCCCCTCCTCACCGGCCACCACCGCCACCCGCCTTGGCCGCCTATAAAAGGGGCCGGAGAGCACCCCGGCACCCCCACGACCGCCACCGCACGCCCAGCCCTCCGCCTGCCCAAGCCCAGCGCCGCCCCCGCGCCTCGCACGGCCGCCGCCCGCTGCCCTCCGTCGCCCCGCCTCCTCGCCGCGCCTCGAGCCAAAGTGAGTAGGGGAATCAATTCCCCTCCTCTCCCTCTCCCTTCCCCCCCCAAAACCCGAGCCGCCGCGGAGCCTGGCCGCCGGAATCGGCCGGCGCAGAGGCCCCCCCCTTCCTCTGTTTCCCGTGAAGGGGGAAGAAGAAAGGGCCATTTGCCCAAAACCCCCCCCCCTTTCCTGTATTTTCTCAAAGAAACCCCACCTCTACTTACTCTCCTTTGCAGAAAAGGCCCTGTTCTTTCCGTTATTTCAAAATAAACCCTCCATTACACAAACCCAATTATACTTGGCATCCTTTAGCGTGCCCTGCGTATTTCCAGAATTTGCAAATAGGCCCTTGCCCCCCTCCAGATACTTACGAATAAACCCCTGGAGCCCTGTTTAACCACCCGAACCCCCTTTAGCTCGTCATTTTATGTGCGAAACGACCTCCGATTGACCCGAAACCTTACCACTCCGTTTCTAGTATAGTTTTAGCCATTCCATTAAGAAATCACCCAAGGATATCACCCCTGACTCTGTAGCTAAATTATTTCCGATTCAAGCCCAACGATAAAAGCTTTTAGCTCTTTCACTTGATTGTATGTCTGTTTGTTTGCGTCGTAGGACACGGAGTGAACGAAGGAGTTCCCGACTGTGACCAAGCAACCGAGGACCAGTTCTGCGACCCCAAACCTGAGGGACAGTGCTTCGATCAGGACCTCCCGCAAGGGTTTGATGATGGCAAGTTCAATTCCGCCCTTTGATGCATATTTTTGTCCTAGTTTTTATAAACACAACCCAGTGGCCCGTTTTATAAAATTGCATGGTTTTGCATGCTGAAAACATGGTAGGATAGCCACCTTACCTGTGATAACCATACCCTGACCGTTTGGTTTTGCAAAGAAAGTGGGTGTGCGTGTGGGAAGGGATAAAAGGTGGTTTTGAAAAGTGAGTCAGACGGGATGGATGGCATTTCTGTGTGATTTTGCCGTTGGTGTGCTCGTACCCGTGTGGTTGAGCGTGAAAGGAAGATATCCATCTTGTCACCCCTAAGTACCGAGCTGATGTGTCGTCTCACCTAGCTTCCTGTCGTGCAAACCACTTGACCGTTGTATGGGCAACGGCTTAGCCTAACCCCACTAGTTAGTCTGATAGCCATCAGGAGAGCTGGGAGCAACGGGTGATCAAGGAGACGGGATAAGCTCTGTGTGACTTATGCCTCGGTTAAACCTCGATGTAGGTTGAATGACCCCTTGATAGATCCCGTGGTGGCTAGCCAGGTCTAGCTAAGGTGGGTAAGGGCTTCGATGGGATCTGCACCGGCACTAAGGTGTTCGCGCTGTGGTACCCCACCTGTGGGTAAAGTTGCACACCTCTGCAGAGTTAAAATCTATTCGAATAGCCGTGCCCACGGTACTGGGCAAGTTACGGTGTGGTCACATAACTAGTGTTTCACTCTAGGAATAGTTGAACTGGTGTGGGTTGTTTGGGAAATGTCCGGCCGCTGTGCCGTGTGCTACGACGGACGGGAAGTCCGGTAGCAGCTTTAAACTGGGATCCTGTGTGGATCAACACCATGTGCTCCTTGATGCTTAACGACTTGTTTTGAAAATGTTTTAAACAAACCTTTGCATAAAGTCGAGTTTTCCGCAAACCAAACCATGACCTTGTTCTTGGATTAACCTTTGCATTTATCTCTGATATTTCCCCCTCCGCGGGCGTGATTGGACTTGCTGAGTACGTTCGTACTCACCCCATTCTTACTTTTACAGTGGAAGACCCCGACTACATCCCCGAAGACGTCGAGTAGGGTTCCGTCCTGCACCCAGTCTTGCCTGTGGGTGAGGTCACCGTTGGAGTTCCGCATGGTGCAAGACTCTGATGATTCCCTTTTCGTAATTAGTGTAGTAGTATGGGTTTCTATTGTAATCCTCGCGATAGTGGCGCTTCACTGCCCATTACCGCGGAGAGTTGTACGGTGATGGACCATCTGATGTAATAAAAGTGTTATCAGCCTTCTGGGACTGATAAAGTAACACTTTTAAGTCTTCCCTGATGGGGGGGACGCTTCACCCCGGCTCAGGGCAGGGTGAACCATGTGACGGCCGAGTCAGCGGCCGAGGCTCCTAACGTGGTTATTGGTACGTTCATGGTCAACACCCATCCTGCTAAAGTGCTTTTTGATACTGGTGCTACACATTCTTTCATCACCCAATCTTTTGTTGAGCATCATGGTATTCCTACTAGCACATTAAAGAGGTGCATGTTAGTATCTTCACCGGGAGGGCAGTTGAGGTCTCATGTCTTCTGTCCCAGAGTCAGTGTGGCCATAAGGGGGGTAGATTTCAGTGCAAATCTGATGGTGCTAGACACCAAGGGTATTGATGTGATCCTCGGGATGGAGACTCTTGCCAAGTGGGGAGTCCGGATAGATTGTGCTCAGAGGACGGTTCTTCTGTCAGCACCGGATGGTCAGGAGGTTACTGTTGGAGCTACAGAGCCTTCTGGATTTCTTCATCAGATGGAGGCTAGACCCACGGAAGGTATTCGCGTGGTGTCTGAATTCCCGGATGTCTTTCCGGATGATTTGCCAGGTATGCCGCCTGATCGCGACATTGAGTTTTCTATTGATCTCTTGCCTGGCACAGCTCCTATTGCTAAGAGGCCCTATCGTATGGCTCCCGTCGAGCATGAGGAGGTTAAGAAGACTGTCGATGAGTTGCTAGCTAAGGGTTATATCCGTCGCAGTTTCTCTCCTTGGGCTTTTCCGGTATTGCTTGTAGAGAAGAAGGATGGCGCGAAGAGAATGTGCGTCGATTATCGGGATCTGAATGCAGTCACTATCAAGAACAAGCATCCATTGCCGTGTATTGAGGATCTCTTCGATCAGCTTCAGGGCGCTTGTGTGTTCTCGAAGATTGATCTGCGTTCGGGTTATCATCAGCTGAAGATTCGTTCTGAGGATATTCCGAAGACGGCGTTCACTTGCAAGTATGGGCTATACGAGTATACAGTCATGTCCTTTGGCTTGACCAATGCTCCGGCTTTCTTCATGCACCTGATGAACAAGGTTTTCATGGATTATCTGGGCACCTTTGTGGTGATATTCATTGATGATATCCTGATATATTCCAAGTTAGAAGCAGAGCATGAGAAACATCTGAGGCTTGTGTTGCAGAGGCTCAGAGAGCACAAGCTGTATGCCAAGCTCAGCAAGTGCGAGTTCTGGATTGACGAGGTTCCATTCCTCGGTCATGTTATCTCCAAGGGAGGTATTGCGGTGGACCCCGGAAAGGTGAAGGATGTGCTTGACTGGGTTGTACCGCAGACAGTGAAGGAAGTCTGCTCTTTTCTGGGCTTAGCTGGATATTATCGGAAGTTCATTGAGAATTTCTCCAAGATTGCGAAGCCTTTGACTTCCTTGCTAGAGAAGGGTGTGGATTTCTCCTGGACTGATGAGCGTCAAAAGGCCTTCGAGGAGCTAAAGAAAAGGTTGACTACGGCACCAGTCCTTACTCTGCCAGACCAGAGCAAGAGGTTCACAGTGTATTGTGATGCTTCGAGAGATGGTCTTGGTTGCGTCCTGATGCAGGAAGGCAGAGTGATAGCATATGCTTCGCGGCAGTTGCGCCAGCATGAGCTGAATTATCCCACTCATGATCTGGAGTTAGCCGCAGTGGTGCATGCTCTGAAGATATGGAGGCATTACTTGTTTGGGCAGAGGTGTGATATTTACACCGATCACAAGAGCCTCAAGTATATTTTCACTCAGAGTGAGCTGAACATGCGGCAGCGAAGATGGCTAGAGTTGGTCAAGGATTACGACCTGGAGATTCACTATCATCCGGGCAAGGCCAATGTTGTAGCAGATGCTCTAAGTAGGAAGAGCTATGTTAACATGGCCGTGGCTTTTCAGATGCCTGAGGAGTTATGCGAGGAGTTTGAGCAGTTGAGCCTGGGTTTCTTGCATCACACCTCGGGTACATCATTCGAGGCAGAACCCACTCTAGAGGCAGAGATCAGGCAGCATCAGAAGGAAGATAAGAAGCTGCAGGAGATTCATGAGTTGCTCAAGATTGGCAAAGCACCTCATTTCAGAGAGGATGATCAGGGTACCTTGTGGTACAAGGGTCGTATCTGTGTGCCGGATGTTGCGGATCTCAGGAAGCTGATCTTGAGTGAAGCTCATGATACCGCGTATTCTATCCATCCAGGCAGTACGAAGATGTATTACAACCTCAAGGAACGATTCTGGTGGTATGGAATGAAGCGTTCCGTTGCGGAGTACGTGGCTATCTGCGACACTTGTCAGCGTGTCAAGGCAGAGCATCAGAGGCCGGCAGGTCTATTGCAGCCGTTGAAGATTCCCGAGTGGAAATGGGAGGAAATCACTATGGATTTCATTGTTGGCTTGCCTCGTACTCAGAAAGGGTACAACTCCATATGGGTAGTAGTGGATCGGTTGACGAAGGTTGCTCACTTCATTCCGGTGAACACTACTTACTCTGGCGCTAGACTCGCAGAGTTGTACATTTCAAGGATTGTCTGTCTGCATGGTGTTCCAAAGAAGATCATATCTGACCGAGGATCTCAGTTCACTTCGCGGTTCTGGGAGCAGTTGCATGATTCGTTGGATACGAAGCTGCGCTTCAGCACTGCTTATCACCCTCAGACAGATGGGCAGACGGAAAGGACCAACCAAGTGTTGGAGGATATGCTTCGAGCCTGTGCTATTCAGTATGGTACCAGCTGGGATAAATGCCTGCCGTATGCAGAGTTTTCATATAACAACAGTTATCAGGCCAGTCTGAAGAAGTCTCCTTTCGAGGCCCTGTATGGCCGGAAGTGCAGGACTCCGCTGTATTGGGATCAGATTGGCGAGAGGCAGGTGTTTGGTCCGGATATTGTTGAAGAGGCAGAGCAGTTGGTGCAGCAGGTACGCGAGAATCTGAGGGTCGCTCAGACTCATCAGAAGAGCTATGCGGATGTTCGTCATCGAGATCTGACCTTTGCAGTGGGTGATCATGTATACCTGAAGGTCTCGCTGATGAGAGGAATCCGCAGGTTTAATGTGAGAGGGAAGCTAGCCCCCCGATACATTGGTCCGTTCAAGGTGTTAGAACGGAAAGGTGAGGTAGCATATCGTTTGGAGTTGCCTCTCAGTCTCTCAGGAGTGCACGATGTGTTTCACGTGTCTCAGCTGAAGAAGTGCTTGAGGGTGCCAGAAGAGCAAGCACCGATAGAAGGGTTGGAGGTGCAGGAGGATCTGACCTACATCGAGCATCCGGTGAAGATTTTGGAGATATCCGAGAGAGTTACCAGAAACAAGAAGATAAAGATGTGCCGTGTTCAGTGGAGCCATCACACGGAGGATGAGGCTACTTGGGAGCGAGAAGATGAGCTAAGGAAGACATATCCCGATCTCTTTGCTAGCTAGCCTATCCGAATCTCGGGACGAGATTCCTGTAAGGGGGGTAGGTTTGTAACACCCTAAGGTAATCTCCTTAAAGTTTAATGAATTTATTTTGGCTCAAATGAAATTTCCATATTTTTCTGAAATTTCTGTGGCATTTAAAAAAAATTATAACAAAAGGAAATAAAACTAATTATAGGGTCAACATGTTTGTGCATTCATGCTGAAGAATTATTTCTCTTGTGTTGAGCTTGTAGGATTTGAATTCAAATAGTTTGTTTGAATAGATTGGGTAAAGGAAAAGAAAAGAAAAAGCAAAGGAAGGAGAGCCCAGCAGTGGGCCCAGCCCAAAACCCCTCTCCCTTTCTCTCTCTCGGGCCTCCCTTTCCCCCTCCTCTACCCGCGTGGGCCACCGCTGGCCCAAGTCCTTCTCTCTCTTCCGCGGGCTCCTTCCCTCTTCTCTTTTCCCTGGCCCAAACTCTTTCCCGAAGCCCAGCAGCCAGCTCTCCCCCCCTCCCTCGCTGCCAGGCCGGCCCCGCACGTCAGCTCCTTCTTTCCCCTTTCCTCGCGCCCTCCTCTGTTTTCCCCTTCGCCGGCCGGCCGCTCGGCCACTGCCCGTGGCCCCGCTCTGCCGCACGCCCCGAGCCCTTGCGCCGCACCCGAGCCCGCGCCCTGGCCAGCCCCCGACCCTTCTTCCCCTTCTAGAAGCTTGGCCACGCTTGGGTGAGGCCGAGCCGCAACGACCCGCGGAAGGCGCGGGGGGCGTTGCGCGAACGACCCGCACGCCGAGGCCGCTCCGCCCTTTCTTAGACCCGGCCGCTCTCTCGCGCTCCTCCTCAGCCGCCACTATCTCCCCCAGCTTCCCCCGTGCCCTAGCGCCGCCGTGCTACCGCTCGGCCCGAGGACAGCGCCGCCGTCGACCGAGCCCCGCGCCGTCGCAATCCCACCTCGGCGCCGCCAATCTCCCATCGCAGGCCGTCGTAGCAGCTTCCGGGCGTGGTAAGGATCGCGCCGTGCCCCTTTCCCCTTCCTCTCCCCCTCTGTGCGTGAGCGTTCCCCTTGCCGCCGTGACCCCGAGCCGCCCTCGCCGTGGGGAGCACCGACCCGAGCCCCAATCCACCGCACTGATCGCCCAGATGGATTACACGTGCCGCAAGCATCCTCTAGGGCTTGATCTCGTCCCAAATGGAGCCCGGACGGCCAAGATCGGCCATTGTCGGCGTAGCGCCGCCACGGGAGCCGAGCTCCGGCGACCCCCCGCCGCTCCAGCGCCGTTGACCCGAGCCGTGGAATCCAAGCCGTCCGATCCAAGCCTAACGGTCTGGATTAGATCCAGACCGGTACTCAACCCGCGCCGCACGATTTCAAGCCGACGGATCGGATTAGATCCCGATCGGCATTAAATCTCAGCCGCTCGTTTTAAATCCGGTGGGCCGCGTGAGCTTCAACTGTAGATCTTTCCCCAACCGTCCGATCCCGATCCAATGGCTGAGATTTGCGCGTACCCTTTCGGGTAACAGATCTAATCTCAGCCGCTTGCTTTAGATCCAAACGCCCAGATCTGGAGATACCGCTTCAGCCGGGTATTTTTGCTAAAGAGTCCCCGGCTTTTCCATGAATTAACCCGCAGTCCAACCGTAGTTCAAAGATAATTGCAGATGGGTCCTTTTCTTTCCGTTTGAACCCCTGAGCTTCCTGCAATTAGTAACCGCAGTCCATGTCTGGTGTTTTCACACGCTAGCCCCTGTGTCTACCCTTTAATTACGTTTAGGCCCTCGGTTTTTGCGCAGAACCCCCTGGTTTCTCTGTTTTTCTTGCAGAAAAGTCCCTGGACCTTGTTTTAGCCCTAGATTTCGCGTCTTAGCTCCGTTTAGGGTGTTCTTTATATCCACGCGATCTTTGTAACGCGTAGAATAGTTCTAGGCTAGTTTTATGTGCTATTCTATTGTATTGGTGTATTGTTTCTTATATTTTGGCTATTGTTTGCATGTGTGTGCATGTGTGGCCCATGTATTGTTGATACGATCGTGAGTAGACGTCGAGCCACCGGAGCAGTACCCGGAGCAGCCATCTTCCGAGCAGTTCGAGCAGCAGCCGGGAGAGTACGAGGAAGGCAAGTATAACATGAACATCCTATCACTTTTAATTACAATTTCATACTGCATTTTAATATTGTATACCTATAAGGACTTTCCTAGCCACTTTATATCCTTTATATATATCCTTTGGGTTGCAGTTTGGTTAGTTGTGCTAGGTTGCTGCGCTATAACACACTTGGTCCTTTTTAATTAAATTTGATTAATGGTATATGCAACTTAATTCTGAGAGTGGCCCTCTGTGCTGTGTGCTTGAGCGGCTCACGTCTCGATAAAAGATGTTTTGTTAGAAACATGGTTTAGGGGGCCGGCACGGTGCTTAGTGCTTGGTTGGCCACTCTCCATAAGGACCGGTTCATAGAGCGACAACCTGGGACAACCGCGCAACCACAAGACTGGAATGGGACGGTCTTGACTTATTAATTAGGTCATTTTGGTTCGGGAGTAACTTACCTGCGTGGGCAAGAGGGGTGGTAGGCTCCAATGGTCCCTGCTCCTCCGGCTTGGTCTGTGCTGTGTGTCTTGTACCCCCGGAGGTGGGCCCCATCGTTGCTGATCCAGAATCCTTAGCGGTTACACCTTACCAACGTGATCCTTTGTAACGGTCTCGTAGTGTGCTTGCTAGCCATCTCACCTAAGGAAGTGTGATGAACAACTAGCGTAGCTCACGACTTGTGGGTAAAGTTGTGCAACCTCTCGAGAGTGTAAAACTGATATATCAGCTGTGCTCACAGTCATGAGCGGCCCAGATCCTCCTTTTGATTAGTGGGGTTATCAACCTTTGATTAGGGAGATTCCCCGGGTGGTTGTGGTTTGGATGGTTCTCAGTAGTTCTTAATTAATACCGATTAATTTCTTATGTAATTGGGTTATGGTAATTCATCCACTTGTAGTAATTAGCTTTAATAAAATTTGCCAAGACTAAAAGCTAATGCAGTTGAGTCAGCTAGCCTAGAGCCTCATAGTCTGTGTTATACTTGTTGAGTACTAGTTTGTACTCACACTTGCCTCTCTACTCTTCTGTTCTATTTTGGATATCTTCGACTGCTGCTCAGTGCCCGGCAACGTGGAGGACTACGTCAGCGGCTTCGACGACTTCTAGGCGTTTGTCTCCCAGTCGACGTCCCTGTGGCGCCCAGCTCTTCATGTATTCATTTTACGCTTCCGCATTCCTTGAACTGATTCTTGATTCAGTTGTAATAAAGATATTCATTTTATAATTTATACACTTTTATTCGTGACATGTGTTGTGATATCTTGATAATTTGTTGTATATATGCGTGACTTGATCCTGGCGCATATATGATTGCTCGATTTATGTTTTTATAAATCGGGTGTGACAACAGGTCCATTATGTGCAGGAAAAAGAGTCGCGCGCTTCAAGGAGAGAATGGCGGCCCAAGTCGACAAAAGCTGATAAGAAGGTATCAGCTGGTACACACATGGTTTTTGTACTTCCCGCAGAATTCCATGCTCAGACCTACGAAGAGCCATCAGTAGCCCAGCTTGATTTGGGACCACGCCCGGTAATATTCGAGAAGCCGCAAGCCAAGAATTACAAGCACTTGAAGGCATTGTATCTTAAAGGGTATATTAATGGTCAGCCCGTTAATAAAATGCTGGTAGATACGAGAGCGGCAGTCAACATTATGCCATACTCAGTTCTGCGCCGTTTGGGGCGGTCCACCGGAGACCTGATCAAGACTAATGTCACGCTAAGTGACTTTAATGGGCAGACTTCGGAAGCTCAGGGGGTCCTCAGTGTAGATCTCACCATTGGAAACAAGACCATCCCAACTTCATTCTTCGTTGTCAACAGCAAAAGTACCTACAATATCTTACTTGGCAGGGACTGGATTCACACCAACTGTTGCATCCCCTCTACAATGCATCAATGTTTGATCCAGTGGGATGGGGACGAAGTGGAAGTAGTTCAGGCAGACGATTCAATTGAGATTTCGCATGCCGCTATGAGCATATGGGATGCGGAGGATCAAGAGCCGATTTCAGGGATGAGCTTAGAAGGGTGTGATCGCATCGAGGCCACAAAAAACGGAGTAAGGCTGGTCCTATCCATTGGCCTTACAGAATAGAAAAGTTGCGTGAAGAAAGTCATTACGATGTACCTCTTGAGGCCGATTCGCGCAATCGGCCCCAAAAAATGGCCAGCGCTGACAGCCGGCCTTATTCTTTTCATAAAAACTTGGAAAGTAATGAGATATGTGGATCGGCCGATACTAACGATCGGCCGGAATTCGTTTTGCTATTTTCCTTTCCCGTCTGCAGCATTGATCTAACGGAGGACGGGAAGTTAGGGTACGGTTTCACATCGGCTGACGAACTTGAAGAAATAGATATTGGTCCTGGGGATAAGCCGCGGCCAACGTTCATTAGTAAGAAATTGCATCCGTCTTTGCGAGAGCCGATGATAACTCTGTTAAAGGAATATGCCGATTGCTTTGCCTGGGATTATACGGAGATGCCTGGGCTTGATAGGAGCATAGTGGAGCATCGGCTCCCGCTCAAAAGTGGATTTCGACCGTTCCAACAGCGGATACGTCAGATGGAAGCCGATGTCTTGGTGGAAGTGAAAAAGGAAATAGAGAAAATGTTAGAAGCCGGATTTATCAGGGCTTGCAGATATGCCGAGTGCATTTCAAGTGTTGTACCCGTACAGAAGAAAGATGGCTGGTGGCGGGTTTGCGTGGATTTTAGAGATCTCAATAGGGCCACTCCGAAGGATGAATATCCAATGGCTGTTGCAGAAATATTAATCAATGCGGCTGCCGGTCACAAGATTTTGAGTTTCATGGATGGTAATGCTGGGTACAATCAGATTTTCATGGCCCCTGAAGACATACACAAAACTGCATTCAGAGTACCCGGAGCGGTGGGTCTGTTTGAGTACGTGGTTATGACCTTCGGTTTGAAAAATGCCGGTGCGACATACCAGCGTGCCATGAACCACATCTTCCATGATTTGATTGGCAATCTGGTGGAAATCTACATCGATGACGTCGTAGTAAAGTCAACATCGGTCGAAGGGCACCTGGATGATCTACGACGGGTTCTAGAACGAACTAGAAAGTTCGGGCTCAGGATGAACCCAAAAAAATGCACCTTTGGTGTGACAGCCGGGCAGTTTTTGGGTTTCCTGGTTCATGAAAGAGGAATGGAGATTGGCCTGAAAAGCCATGAAGCCGTGCGTACTATGGTGCCACCCACTACCAAGAAGGAGCTCCAGCAACTTATTGGCAAGATTAACTTCGTCAGGAGGTTTATTTCTAACCTATCTGGGCGGATTGAACCCTTTATGGAGTTGGTGAAAATCAAAACCAATGAAGAGTTCCGCTGGGGGGCAGAACACCAACGGGCATTCGAAGAAATCAAAGAATATTTGTCGAGACCACCTGTGTTGGTGCCACCACAACAGGATAGACCATTTTACATATATTTATCGGTTGGCGACACTTCTATTGCTTCAGTGGTGGTGCAATTATATGATGGCAAAGAGAGGGTGGTTTTTTATCTCAGCAGAAGATTGTTGGATGCAGAAACAAGGTACCCTGATATGGAAAAACTTTGTTTGTGTTTATTTTTTACATGCACCAAGCTTCGCCATATCCTGCTATCGGCTGAGGTAATCGTCATTTGCAAATCGGATGTTATAAAACATATGCTATCGGCTCCTGTATTGAAAGGCCGATTAGGGAAATGGATGTTCGCGTTATCAGAATTTGACATCCGATATCAACCCGCAAAAGCGGTTAAGGGGCAGGCATTAGCGGATCTCATTGCTGAGAGGGTTAATACCAATATAGCAGCACTTTTCATATGAGCCTGGGCTATGTACTTTGATGGATCAGTTTGCGGAGACGGATGCGGTATTGGTGTCTTACTGGTATCGCCTCGGGGGGCAACGTATTCTTTCTCGATCAGATTACCTGTTGCCTGTACCAACAATCTTGCGGAATATGAGGCGGTATGTAAAGGCATGGAATTGCTTCTAGAAGCCAGAGCCGAAGCAGTGGAAGTTTTCGGGGATTCAAAATTGGTAATCTCCCAACTTACAGAAGAATACAGGTGCGAAAGCGAGCTGCTGTTCCCAATGTGGGTCCAATGCTAGGAGCTAATAACCCAGTTCAGGTACATTAATTTTTATTGGATACCAAGGGCTCGGAATGCCGAAGCCAATGATCTAGCACAGCTGGCTTCAGGGTATAAAGCCGATGGGTCAAATCATCAGGCGTGTTTCCTGGACCAGGGAGATTGGAGAGCCGATATCTTCAATTACTTGAAGGATTCGGCTCGGGGGGCACCCCAGAGGATACGATACAAAGCCATGAAATATGTCCTTATAGGGGATGATATGTTTTATAGGACCTTAGAAGGGTTACTGCTTAAGTGTTTGGGGCCGGTTGAATCCAATCGGCTCCTGCATGAAGTTCATGAAGGAACGTGTGGGACTCATCAATCGGCCCACAAGATGAAGTGGCTAATTAGGCGATCAGGGTACTACTGGCCCACCATGCTTGAAGATTGTTTTAAGTATTATAAAGGGTGTCAAGCATGTCAGAGGTTCGGAAAGATCCAGATGGTGCCAGCATCCGTGATGAACCCCATCATTAAACCATGGCCGTTCAGAGGCTGGGGTATGGACATGATCGGCAAAATTAATCCTCCATCTAGCAAGGGTCATCAGTTCATTCTAGCCATCACAGATTATTTCACCAAATGGGTGGAAGCGGTCCCGATGAAGTTGGTGGCATCTAAGGATGTTATTCAGTTCGTCAAGGAACACGTCATTCACAGATTCGGGATTCCACAGACTATTACAACAGATTGTGGCTCGGTTTTTATTTCAGAAGAATTCAAGAAGTTTGCTGCTGATATGGGAATCAAGCTGATTAGATCGTCTCCATATTATGCTCAGGCAAATGGACAGGCCGAAGCGTCCAATCAGAGCCTTATCAAATTGATCAAAAGGAAGATCGACGAATACCCCAGACGTTGGCACGAGGTTTTGTCAGAAGCACTCTGGGCATACCGTATATCATGTCACGGGGCGACAAAAACTTCTCCTTACCATTTGGTCTACGGGCAGGAAGCCGTGTTACCGTGGGAAGTTACAGCCGGGTCCAGGCGCGTAGAATTCCAGAATGACTTATCTGCTGAAGAATATGCTACTCTGATGAGTGATAATGTGGAAGATCTCACGGAACTCAGGCTATGGTCACTAGAGAAGATTAAGGAAAATAAGGCTAAAGTAGCCCGTGCATATAATAAAAAGGTTAAGCCGAAGGAATTTCAAGTAGGAGACTTGGTTTGGGAAGCAGTATTACCACTGGGAACTAAGGACGTGGCATACGGCAAGTGGTCCCCAAACTGGCACGGGCCGTACAGGGTTGACCAGGTCCTGCCCGGGAACGCGTACATGCTTGAAGAATTGGACGGCGTCAAGTTTCCAGTAGCAGTCAACGGCCAACACCTTAAGAAATACTTCCCAAGTATGTGGGCTAACGAACAAGAAAGCCGATGGCACCCATCAGGCAACAAGCCGACAAGTCGACGATGCTTGGCTTCAGCAAGACAGGAAACGGAAAAAGGGCCAATGAGCGAGATCGGCTTGCACGTTAACAAAAGGGATTAGAACAGTCGATGTAATGTCATCGACTTTAGAAGTTTGCTTGTGGCAATCAAACATCACAAGTTATCAAATAGCCGATGTATCACCATCGACTTTAGGTTCGCTGCATAAAAAACACAAAGTTTATCTTGGATAGGTTTGCTGAAGGAAAGCGTCGATGGCAGCAATAGCGTCAAGGCGGATGCGGTCAACTTCAGCAAGTACTGCTGCATCCTCTTCGTCCGCCCCCGGCATCACCTGTTTGCTCAAGCTGCTCAGCTCGGCCAAGTCCGTCCTCAGCTCAGCGGTCAAAACTGCTGCCTCCTGCTTGGAACCCGCGATAAGATCCTTCTCCTCTTGGATGCACTGCTTGGTGGCCTGGACTTTAGCTTCAAGGTCTTCCAGTTCTTTCTCCAGGAGGTGAAGCCGTCGGGCAGAAGCAGATGTGTCAACTTTAGCGTCGAGTGCGGCCTTCTTCTTGTTGATCGACTGGCACATCTCAGCAATGATGGTCCTCAGGAGCGATTGGGAATGCCGAGTCTCGATCCTGCGGCAAGCCTCTGCCACTTTCGCTCGGAAAGAAGAAAGATACCCGGCCGGCAAGAGCTTGGCCTGAAGGCTCACAGGGAGCTGGGAGTTGACCTCATCAAGGATCTGCTTGACTGCACTGGAATCCTGAATCAGGGCGGAGATCGGACCCGATAGAAGATCTTTCATGCGGAGGAGTTGATCGGCAGTGCTGGTCAGGCCCAAGGGAGAATCGTCGGCTTCCAATATGGTCGACCCGATCGAAGCAGGGTCGAACGCAAGGAGCTCTGAAAGATCCAGGTTCTGGAGGAAAAGAGGGTGAGCAAAGCATTGCGGGAGAAGACCAAAGTCATTACAAAGAAAAAGGCATACCTGTCCCGAAAGGGAGGTGGCAATAGCCGACGAAGGAACGATCGGCTCCTGGGGGTGCATCCCTTCCGAGAGATGAACAGTGGCGGCAGAGGCCATATGAGCCACACCCCCAGAAGAAGAAGCGACAGCCGACGAGATAGCGGTCGGCCCTGCGAGAGCAACAGCCGATGAGATAGCGGTCGGCTCTGCTGGACGTACCTCTCGTGCAGGGGGATCGACAGTAGCTGAGGCGGTAGAGGGTCCTTCCAGGCAGGGGTCAACAAGGGACGTAGTCATGACCAGCACCTGCGGGCCTGGCGAAGCAGCTGGGATATCAGCCGATGCAAAAGGATCCTCCAGAATTGCCGCACCAAGATCGCGGAGAGTGATCAGAGCCCTGATGGGCGCATCCACGTCCTCTGGCACCTCCGAAGATGAGTCCTTTTGGCATGGGGGCTCCTCCCCGCTGGAGACCTCTACAATGGCAGGCTACAGGAGAAGATAGCGTAATTAAAGAAGACATGAATAGAAGTCCGATTGCAAAGCAGGAGGAGGGGCCGAACCTGGTTGGCGACTGGAGATGCCGGATTAGGGGAAGACGGCGCAGTTTCCCTCCGGACCTTTCTGACAAGAACCTTCCTCGTCTTAGCACGAGCCCGGGGGCAACAGCTTCAGACAGTCGTTTTCGCTTGGGGGTCAACTTAACGGTGCTCGGCTGAATCTGCATCACACTTTTTGAAGGAAGAGGTGCATTCTTGCCGAAGAGGACCACAGGAGCAACCGGCAGGAAACAAAAGGGCATTCCATCATCGTTCATCGGCTCTGGGCCATCTTCTTGCTGTAGAAACAAAAATGGAGTCAGGAGGAGTCTAGCAAAAGTTAAGAGAAGAAACGTTAATCAAAAAGCGGTACCTCTCCGGCGGGAATGTCATACTCGGGATGGATTTGCTGTAGCATCGGACCCAAAGCTCTTCGGAAAACGTGAGTTTTCCACATCGACCACCATCCCTCAAAGTCGACAGCTGAAGAAGTGAAGGTAAAATTGGCAGGGAAAGATAAGGGAAGGTCTGCAAACAGACTGTAGCACCTTTGGGTGGTCAAAGCGTCAGGGAGGTCCACCCTGTTTGATGTCAAGAAGTGGAGAAGAAAATGGGGAGGCACCTGCCCAAGACCAAGCTGCCGGGCTGCTACGACCGGCTGGTAGAACTCATAACCGGGCTTAAGGATCTGATTAGAGGTACTCATGCCAACTGGGAGAAGGCAGGGCCGAACCATAATGGAGTAAAGGCGCCTAGTGTCGGTGTCATGGGCAATATCGGCCAATCGGAAGGTAGCCGGGTTCTCGAAAAGTTCAGAATCGGCATAAGGAAGAAAGTTTGGGTTATCAAGGCCTTTATAGAAAGTCCTGAACCAGCGGGAAGCATCTGGAGGATTCAATTTCCCGCCAGGGAGACTGTACAAAGCCTGCCCGAAACTGGTGCACCTAATCTGTCTCCAGCTCAGATCGGGGAAGGAATTGCCGACCAAGGAAGGGAAATTGGGGTCGGAACTTTGGAAATAAAGATGGGCCCACAATTGGATGAACCACCATGGGCCACTAGTTCTGACTTTCTTCTGAGAAAGAAGGCTAGAGGTCATCAGGTGGAGATATCTGTAAAGTTCCCCAAGAAATAGTTTACCAAGGCCAACAGGTTGACCCCTGGCCAGCACATATGCCAAGGAGAGGTAATTCTTGGTCGGGGCAAGGGAAGGGCCACAGAAGAGGAAATGTTCAAGCCATAGGTTTAGAAAGGCCGTGTGCTCCTTTTCCGATACAGGACCCTTGCTTTTCTGGTGTTGGTTCAGGTATGTGCTCCAGTTAGTACATTCAGTTTTGGAAGACAGTTTGAAAGGAACTACATGGAGGCTGTAAGCGGAAGGGCAGGCCGATGATATGTCCAAGCCGGTGATCATCACAACATCCAGCAGTGTTGGTGCCAACGGGCTGTGCCCGAAAAGAAAACAATTCAAGGCGTCAGACCAGAAATAGCCGATGGTCTTCAGAAGGTTCTCATCTTTTTCAAGGGGGGAGAGGGACAGAGACAGAGCATCGGCTATTCCGATGGATTCCCATAAGGGCTGGTAGGTGTCCGCTACTCTGTTGTACCAAACTGTCCAACCTTCAGGGGGATTTGGCCAAGCGCGGAGGCTATCCGACCAAGATTCTAGGTCTATATCCTGACTCACGAAGGGGATTCGATTGGCTTCAGACGAGATCAGATCTATGGGTTTCTCGTAGGAACGAGGCCCGAGGCAGAAAGAATTGAGGGAAGAAGGGTGCGGCAAGAAGATATCGGAAGCCTGAAAAACCCCAAGAAAACAAGATTGCCGAGGAAAGAATCACTGAACCGCGCAGTAAAATGTATGGATGCTGCGTTAAATTAATGGGGGTCGGAGTTTACCTTCAGACCAAAGACGGCCAAAAGTGGGCCGTGGAGCAAGAAGGGCCTAGGAGATGGTTACGGTAAGCTTGCGGATCGGACCCTGTACGGGTGTTTGGGGCCAGTAAGGCCGTGTAAATTTAGATATAGGCAGTTAGGATTCGTGTCATGTTTGGTTAGGGTTAGTTAAAAGAGAACAGGTCTACGGACTATAAATATGTACCACGAATAAACAAGAAAGAGAGAATCATTCATCAACAACTCACAGCGCATCGCCTCCCCTGTTACAGGGTTTTCATCGGGTAAGTGCCATGCGGCCCCAATCACGCTCTGCGTGATCGGGGGCGCATTGCCCTTGCTTGTTCGTTTCATATGTTGCTTGTTCTGAAGCCTTGTAGATGGCGAGTAGCATTAGTTATCGTAGCGCGCATAGAGTAATGTTATTTTCTTTATATCATGATCATGCTCTGTTCGTTGTTCTTGCGCGCCCCGCAACCATCATGTTCAATCATGAATGCGATGGTTGCGTCCTGCTTTGTTGGTATTAATAGATCCAATCTGTTATGACTGGTTTCTATCTATTAGAAATTTAGCTCGATATGTGCATGATTAGGCCTTACAAACGAGTTGAAAGTTCCGGCAGTATGTTAGTACCGGATCGTAGCCTGAGTGGAGGTTTTCCTAGGAATCGGCTCTTCAGCTGTTTTTAGGATCTTTGTTTAGGTTGATTGTTCTGGTGCTTCTGCGTATTCGTTAGGCTCAATCACGTGTAGGATGTTCCGATCGTGTAGTGAGGGCTTAGTTGTCGTAGATTGGATTGGATTGATATCTATGAAGCAAGCTTTACTTTATTGTTATATATGTATATTGCCTGTCCCAAAGATCCGATCCGGTATTGATGCAATCAGCTCTTCATAGCCGATACCGGGGAGGAGCGATGAGCCGATCATGGCTCGGACTAACCTTTACAAGTGTCTGCGCTTACAGGAATCTTGCGAATCACACCTTCCTGATTGGGTGCAGGATCAGGTGGCACGCCTAGCGACTCCAAGCCATGGTGTGCGCCAGATCGCTGGGCCGTTGACCGAGGGACCGGGGCCCACCAGCCGTCCCGGGAGCCTCCCGGCTCCTCGTGTTGCCTGTCGTTACTCGCCGGTGGGTTTTGATCGACAACAACATCTAACACCGCAAAATATGAACCATGCTGTGGCAGAACAGCCTAAATTATTCCGGTTCAAGTACGCAGACCATCGCTATACAGGCGACAGGGTCTCAACGCACTTCAAACGGAACAACGCATTGGTCTGCTGGGTCACCGCCCGATTCAACCACGGTTACACGAGATCGATGTAGGTTTACCTCGCACGAAGGCGAGTCCAGCTTTACAACAGCTCGCAACTTTTATACCACAGGATAATTTAAATATTATTACACAGAGGTTTCATTTCATCCTAACTAATACAAATTTATACAAGTATTGTTCGAAACTTCAAGTTTAACAGACAGTATTCAGAGTTAGTAGCAGAAAAAAACAACGCGACTACATACGTCGCAGCGGTAGGCACCATACTTAGCCCAAAGCATGGCGTTACATCGCAGAGTCATTGCCGGCCGGGGATAGATCCTATTCCACGGACCAGCCAAGCGGAACATTGCTGGGCCAAGTCAGACTATCCTCTTGAGTCACAAACGACATACCTGAAAACCATATTACTAGCAAGGCTGAGTATACGAATACTCAGCAAGGCTTACCCGACATTGGGTATACTTAGCCCATAACTTGACCATGATAGGTTGAACGACTCTAGTTTTTCTTTTGCTGAAAAGCAACAAAGAGTATGCCCTTACTTTCATATATTAGCTTTCAGATTCTAGTTTCTTTTAGCCATTCTAGGTAAGCACCTATACTAGTCAAGCAAGGTAGATATTAAGCATACATCAAAATTATTCAATTAACTATTACTGTTATTACTCTATGTGGCAGAGGTATCAAGCAGTCTCAATCTTCGCAAGAAACGGACGATTCTGAATCGAATTTCATAACCTTGCAAGGGATCCTAAGTCACATGCTCCGAACCTTTCCTTTCCGGGCAACCATTCCCATCTTATTCCGAGGCGTGGATCAGGGCCACCACAAGCGACTGCAGGACCATACGCACATCCAATGTGTAGGACGTACGTCTACAACATGACTGTATGACCGTACTCCTGTCTGCTATGCAGAACGTATTCCCACACGTCGGTACGTGTGTGCAACAAGACCAAAATTCGAGTGGTGGGGTAAGTCCACTAGCCGGGCCAATCAGGTATTAGGCTTACCGCGTACCATATTTACGGTATGTGGCTAGTACTTTCAAACACTTGACCACCACTACCACACCTAAGGCCTTAGCAAATTGATCAACACAGACGGGTACCATTCCAAATCATAATACTGCACACAATCCCGTCCGTGATCCTTATAGTGATTGCAAAATAGTAAACAATCAACACCTATATCGCGCGAGTGACAGGAAATCACTCGACTTTTGCCAGTCCTATTACCAGAGCATCTATTCGATAAGGACTCGGAAACATTACATAGGTTCCTAGGTTTCATGCAACTAGGGTTTCATAACGACTCCTCACATTTACTCCACAAGATAAATATATAGTAATATAAGTGCATAATCTAAAATACTAGGTTATGCACCGGGGCTTGCCTTCTTGGTGTGACACCCTAGGTGTCAAAATTGTAACACATTAGGAAAGAAAGTGCAATGTATGTATTGAATTGAGTGAAATTGAGTGAATGTATGGAAATAAGGACTTATGTATAATTTTTCAAAAATATGAGTCCTTTTATGCAAAATATTTGAATTACAAAGGTAACTTTTAAATTTTACTAGGGGTTAAAGTGTAAGAATAATAGTCATCATTGCATTACATAAAACTTTATAAAGTTTGAATTAAATTTTATAAAATTAAAGTCCAAAAATACATGAAATTTACCCTAATAAGGACAAAATTTTTATAAAGTTTGAATTAAGTCCAAGGTTTTAAAATAAAGCTCTATCCTTTGAGTTTTTGAATTTAAACCCTAAATCAAGGTTGTAGGTTTTGAAATGTTCTACAATTCTTATTTTGACCATTTTCTCATTTGGGATATAAAATAGTGAGAAAATCTTGTTTTACATCGGAGACCCTGGAATTTTTGAAAATTGCACAGCATCCCCTGGCGCGCCCCCCCTTTCTTCTTCCTCTGCTTCCCCCTCTGCCACGCAGCAGCGCCGCTGCTGGCCGCTGCGCCGCGCCGCCCGAGGCCCCCTTGCCTCTCCTAGCCTCCACGCGTCGCCCCCGAGCTTGCCCACCGCCCTAGCCCCTTCGTGCTGGCCTTCCCCGAGCGTGCCACGCCGCTTCGTCGCCCGACCGAGCCGCCACCTCGCCGTCGTCGTGGCCAGCACCCCAGCAGCCTATAAAGCTCTCTCTTTTCTTGCCCAGGAGCTTCCTGAGCTCACTTCATAAGCGCAGAGCAAGATCACAGCCCCGGATCCACCATCGCCGCCTGTTCTTCGTCTCCGGCGAGCTCTAGTCACCGTGGGCAGCCGGCGTCAGCCTACCCCCGTTCAAATTGATCCCCGAGCAAGCTTCCTCATCGCCTACCGGTGCTCCTCGAACGTACCCTGACGCCAATCCCCCATTGGATCGCCCTATCGACGCTCGCCATCGAGGTTCTTCTCCGTCGCCATTCCGCTCACCGCCGATCCGCCGCTCCCGTCGTTCCCCTCCCTCGACAAGTATACCACCCGAACCACATCACCCCGGCGCAGCTTATAGACCACACCCCCACCCCTCTCCGATCTCCACCACGCCGGAACACCGCCACCGTAGTCGAGCTCCATCGCCGCCACCTTGGGTCATTGTCGTTCCACCCCCTCCGGTCGACCCCGACCTTCACATCACCCACAGCAAGGTCTGCTCTAGCCCCCTGATCCTTCCTGGCCGGTTCCCCCTCGCTGCCGGCAACCACAATCGCCGGAATTCGGCCGGCGAGTCTCGGCTCTTCTTCCCCGGCGAGCCAGGGACTCGATTGCAATAATCTAAATCTTTCTGAGGGCCTGGCTGCAAGATTCCAGTCCCTCCCTTCAATTCGAATCCCTGATATTTGAAAATTTGTAGAAAATGGTAGAAAATTTATAAAAATGTCAAACTAGTTTTGTTTGAATCCTTGTACTAAACCCTACAACTTTTGTGTTATGATCATAAGTTGAATCTATTTATTTTATGCTGTAGATTAAATAGTAGAAAGTGAGTGCTTTAATTAGATCTTTTGATTCATAGATGTTCTGTAGTTGAAATTTGAAACATAGAATGTATGTCACATAAATCGCTTCGTGTAAAATTTGTAGACCCAGAACTATTGTCTAACTAGGATGTTTAAATGTTCCTACTTTATGTTGATGAAAGCTTTAAGATTTATTCAAGGATGAATCTGTTAGTGTTTGTAGCTGAACATTTTACCTTAGCTTTGCTTCAACATGTGTAACCAATGGTAAAAGTTTGAGGACTAGTAGCATAGGTTAGGCTAAGATATAAATTTAAGCTTAGATTCAAAAATAATTCATGAATAATAGTTCTGGTTTATGAAAATTTATGAAATTAAATTAAAATGTTAATTTTGAGTAGTGGAATAAGGTCACAAAATTTCAGTACAAGATATTGTGTAGAACTTCTGATATAAATAGATTTTAATATTACAATGCTGTTTTTGTTTATTTTATAGCATAACTACTGGAAGGATAAAAATCTTGGTAAAATCACAGTAGCTTAGATACAAATCATCCTTTTTCCAGTAAAATTTGTATCCTTAGGTTTGCAGTAGATCAAACTAGAAAAATAGTTCATGATCTAGTTGTTGTTTGATTGAATTAATTATTCTAATTCTATGCTGCATGAAATGTTCTAAAAATTTTAGGATAAGATTATTGCAATTAGATCTATTTATACTAATTTTTATAGCATTAGTAATCACTCCTAACTTAGGGTTTTATTATTTCACCAAAAATTAAAATAATAACCCCAACCCTTATTGCATGAGTAATTTAGTTAATTAAATCAACTAATGATGTTTAATGAATAGATTAGAGTCTTTTCCATGTGTTTAATGTCATTAGTTTGGTTGTTTAGAGTAACTAGGTAGGTTATCTGATGAAATTAGGTAATGTAATTTAATACTCGATAAATGACTGCCCGTAGAAGAAGTTTAATTAACTTGTTGGATTGCAACTTTATAGTGAAAAGAAATGAAAATGTGTGCATCTACTTAACTACAATGTTGCATATCATGTAGACTCGATGACTCTCACTGACGGAAATTATCAGATAAACCTGGAACTAGAAGGGGATGTTTCTGAAGACCCCGGGAACGTCATCGGAGATTTAACTGAAGCCCCGAACCCCAATTCGGAGGATTTTATTAACATCTTTGACCCCAGCCCCATCAGCGAAGGCAAGCCCCGGACATAAACCTTATTTTATTAAAATAAAATTTGATACTTATTTATATATATGTATTTGTGCATTAAGTTTTTAGGAGATGAATTCAAACCCTAGTTGCATATTTCTAGGTACCAATGCACTGTATACTAGAATCTGAGTCCGTATAGCTGCAATGCTAATAGGACCGGTAGAAGTCAACAGATTTCCTTTCTCTCTCGCGAATTAGGAATTGTAATGATTACTTTACTGCAATCACTGTAAGGATAATGGAGAGGGTTGTGATGAAGATTGATGACCTTAACAAAGACCCCATCTGTGTTGATAAAAATTTGATAAGGTCGTAGTGTGTGGTAGCGGAGATTAAGCATTTGAAAGTACTAGCCACATGTCTTGAATTATGGGTAAGCGGTAAGCCTAGTAACCGATCGGCCCGAGGAGTGGACATACCCCCCTCCACTCGTAATTTGTTTTTTCGCACATGCGCCGACGTGCGGGAGTATGTTCTGCACAGCGGATAGGAGTACGGTCTTGTAGTCGCGATACAAGCATACATCTTGCACATTGGATGTGCGTATGGTGCTACAGTCGCTTGTGGTGGCACTGTTCCACAAGTCGGATTGAAAGGCAAACGGTTGCTTCGGAACGATCATTGGATGTTCCAAGCGTGTGAGTTAGATTTACCCTTGCAAGGTCTGAAATTCGATTCAGAATCATCCGTTTCTCGTGGAGATTGAGACTGCTTGATCCCTTTGCCACATAGTGTAATAAGAGTAACCTTATGATGATCACAGATGATATTTGTTTAGAAAATTTTCACCATGCTTGAGTAGCTATAGTTGCTTACTTAGAATGGATAACCAATTAGAACCTGAAAGCTAAAGTTGAAATTAAGGATCTACTCTATGTTGCTTTTCAGCTGAAACTATACCCAGAATCATTACAAGCCTTTATAGTTTAGCTACATGGCTAAGTATACCATGAAACAGGTAAGTCTTGCTGAGTATTAGAATACTCAGCCTTGCAATGCGACTTTTATTTCAGGTAATCCCCTGAGAACTCTACTCTGCCTGTGCCCTGGCCCTATGCTCTTCCTGATGGTTGGTCCGTGGAATGCGATCCGTCCCCGACCAACACAGGTCCCTCTGAGTGATGTTGGGCTTGGGATTAGCTCGACATCCGTCCCGCGACGTGTGATAGTATCACATTTTATTTCCGCTGCAGATACCCTAATTTTACTCAGTTTTGTATAAATTCGTACTTGTTAGGTCTTACTACTGTCCTTGGAACTTATGTAATATTGTGCCTGTAGTATAAACTCTTATGGGTACTTGTATATCTGGACTCGCCTTCGTGCGAGGTACCTTGTGTCGATCCGGTGATAGGTGGTTTATCGGGACTTTACCCGACAGGCCTGGGGATTACACCGTTTGAAGTGCGGATGAGCCTGTGTAGCCTGATGAGAAAGGATCAGCGCACTTGAGCCGGTGTAATTCAGGTTGGTTCTGCCATAGCTGGTATCAGAGCTAACAAGTGTACACCGGGATATAGGTAACCTTAAAAATGCTTTTAAGTATAAAATTGGACCAACAAAAGTATTTTACAAAACTACGTTGGTTCCGTTAAGGATTGTGCTTAGTACGTAAAGCCCTAGGGTGATGTTAATAAGGGAATTAGAGGTGGCTATAGTATAACTATATACATAACTCTAACTTCCAGCACTACTTTTTTGTTGAAACTTAAATTTTTGCACAATCAACCTTATAATTTGTAACGATGCTCTCATCGCAAAGGTAAGAAGGTAAGGATCCTCAGCTAACTGGGGAGTTAGCATTCCCGTCAATGATGCGAACCGAACGCTGTTTCTCAAGCAGTGGCCTACTTGAGATGCTGCCATTATATCAACTTCAGTTGGTTATATTGGGAGTATATGGTTAGGCACAGGGTATGGCGATCGCTGTCCATACCCCCGTATTTTTGCGGTACCCCCGTGAATACGTTGTTTCGATAACATATGTTAACGTTGTCTGTACGGCGGTAATTGTACAGATGCTGTTTCTATAGCGAACAGTAATGTTTGGGGACGCTTTCATGACATGCTAGCATGAAAGGTCCACGATACACAATTGTGATTTTCTGCAGGCACACTAACCACGATTCGATAGGTACTGAACGGTTAGGATTTGTCGATTAGATATTATAAGGAGAGACTTATTTATATTATGCCACCGTAATTAACCACGTAAGACCCAGATTACTGGCAGTTATTTTTGGTTTGTGAGGACATAGTACGTGCATGCATCTTTGAACTATTGTTCCCAATACACAGTTCAGAACATCGCAGTGGAATGCCCCACCTGGCAGATTGGTTTTCCGCCCGCCTCAATAGCAAAGAGGATATAGACCTTCCGTGTCTCCGCAACAGCCACAACAGTTGGGCCCAAGGCCAAATGTTCAACAGTTTCAGCAGGGGAGCAGCACTAATCGCTGTTTCAACTATGGGAGTGCGGATCACTTTATCAAGGATTGTTCTCGGCCCAGGAAGCCTTTTCAAGGGCAGGGTTTTAATCAGAACAACCAAGGCAAGGGCAAGAAGCGGGTAATGCAAGTCCGGCAAGGGCGAGTCAACTTCGCCACCCTTGCAGAACTTCCGGAAGGAACCCCCATAATGATGGGTACATTTTCTATCGACTATAAACTTGTTATTATCCTATTTGATTCCGGTGCAACCCATAGCTTTATTAGCGACAAGTGTGGTGCCTGAGTGGGACTTGATTTTTGTCAAACCAAGGGGTCGTATATGATCCTATCCCTGGGGAAAGATTAGTTCCAATCAACTGATTATATGTGTGCCAATACAGTTGGGTAGTAAGGTCATAAAAACTAATTTGGTTTTGCTCCAGTTAGAGGGTGTGGATATCATACTTGGGATGGATTGGATGACAAAACATAAGGTGCTGTTAGATATCTCTTTCCGAGTTATTGAGATTGACTCACCATATGGCGGAGCCACTACTCTCTATCTACCCCAACAAGAGTATCTCTACTCTTATGTCTATGCAACCACAGACATTAAATTAGAAGACATTCCTATAGTCTGTGAGTATCCCGAGGTCTTTCCAGACGATTTGCTTGGGATGCCACCAGATTAGGACATCGAGTTCATTATTGAGCTCCAACCTGGCATAGCTCCTATTTCCAAGAGGCCGTATCGTATGCCGCCTAATGAACTGTCCGAGCTAAAGATACAGCTTCAAGATCTTCTTGATAAGGGTTTCATACGCCCAATTGCTTCACCTTGGGGATGCCCTGCCCTATTTGTAAAGAAAAAGGACAATAGCTTAAGGCTATGTGTTGATTATCGTCCACTCAATGCGGTCACTATCGAAAATAAGTACCCTCTTCCCCGCATTGATATCTTATTTAATCAACTAGCTAGAGCCAAGGTCTTCTCTAAGATTGATCTACGCTCTGGTTATCATCAGATAAAAATCAAGCCTAGCGATGTTCAAAAAATGGCTTTCTCGACCAGATATGGACTTTATGAATATCTGGTTATGTCTTTTGGACTCACTAATGCACTAGCATACTTCATGTATCTTATGAATTTAGTCTTCATGCTGGAGCTTGATAAATTCATCATAGTTTTCATCGACAATATTCTGATATACTCTAAGACTGAAGAAGATCATGCTGATCATTTACGTGTCGTTCTTCAACGACTACATGGTCACCGCCTTTACGCTATATTCTCTAAATGCGAGTTCTAGCTTGATAGTGTGAAATTTCTAGGACATATAATCTCTAGTAAAGGCATATCGGTTGATCCAACTAAAGTTCAAGAAGTTATGGATTGGAAGCCTCCAACTTCAGTTCATCAAATCCGTAGCTTTCTTGGATTAGCAGGATATTATCGTCAATTTATTCCAGATTTCTCTTAGCTAAGCCTATGACGGAACTACTCAAAAAGGAGATTAAATTCCATTAGGATGATAAGTGCGAAGAAGCATTTCATATATTAAGAAAACTTCTAACCACCGCTCCAGTATTAACCCAGCCTGATAATACCAAGGCTTTTGATATCTATTGCGATGCTTCCGGAACCGGACTTGGTTGTGTGCTAATGCAAAACAATCGGGTTATTGCTTATGCCTCTAGAGCACTCCGGAATCATGAACAAAATTTGAAATTACCCAACTCATGATCTTGAGTTAGCAGCTGTTATTCACGCCCTCAAGATTTGGAGACATCATCTTATGGGCACCAAGTGTAATATTTATACTGATCATAAGAGCCTTAAATATATCTTCACCCAAGCTGACTTAAATATGAGGCAAAGGCGCTGGTTAGAATTGATCAAGGACTACGATCTTGAAGTACACTATCATCCCAGCAAGGCTAATGTGGTTACGGATGCACTTAGCCGTAAAGCACATTGTCATTGCTTATCCATAGAAGTCTTCAGTGAAACTCTCTCCTACCAAATGAGGAAACTCAATCTGGAGATTATTCCTCAAGGAAGTCTGAATCTTATATCAATTGAACCTACCCATCAAGATAGAATCATCATGTTGCAAATGCATGATGAAGGTATCAAAATTATCAAACAGAAACTATCTCAAGGAGAAGCAAAATATAGGTGTTTCCACAATGATCATCAAGGAGTTCTACGGTTCAACAATCGTATTGTTGTACCTAAGAACCATCAACTACGTAAACAAATCCTTGATGAAGCACATCTGTCCAAGTTTTCTATTCATCCTGGTAGTACTAAAATGTATCAAGACCTTAGGTGAAACTTTTGGTGGACCATAATGAAAAGGGAAATTGCTAAATATGTATCTGAATGTGATACCTGCCAGAGAGTCAAAGCCAGTCATCTAAAGATATTAGGTACAGTCCAACCACTGCCTATTCCATCTTGGAAGTGGGAAGATATCAGTATGGATTTCATCATTAGCCTTCCCGACACATCTCAGAAGCATGACTCCATCTGGGTAATTATTGATAGACTCACCAAAATAGCACATTTTCTCCCTATGCATACAACTTATACTACTAAGAAGTATACCGAAGTCTATCTTGATCAAATTATTCATCTACATGGTATTTCTGATTGAGGGGCACAATTCATTGCACGCTTCTGGGAGCAGTTGCAATCATCTCTCGGAACCAAGCTGATTCGAAGCTCTGCATACCATCCACAAACTGATGGACAAATCGAGCGAGTTAATCCGATCCTTGAAGACATGCTCCGAGCTTGTACCATTCACTATGGTACGAACTGGGACAAATGTTTAGCCTTAGCCGAGTTTTCTTATCACAACAGCTATCAGTCCAGTCTTCAAATGCCCCCCTTTGAGGCGTTGTACGGTCAAAGATGTCGAACTCCTTTAAGTTGGTCTGAAACCGGTGAACGCAAAATCTTTGGACCAGACTTAGTTACCGAAGCTGAAGATAAGGTTAAGATTATCCAAGCAAATCTTAAGGCAGCCTAGTTTGGACAGAAAAGTTATGCAAATCAAAGGAGAAAACCATTGCAATTCCAAGTAGGAGACTATGTCTATCTTCGAGTATCACCTACCAAAGGTGTTCAATATTTTGGCATAAAGGGAAAGTTAGCACCCCGATATGTTGGACCTTTTGAAATCACCGAAGCCTGTGGCCCAGTGGCTTACAGAATTCATCTTCCTTCTCAGTTGGCTGCCACATGATGTCTTTCATATATCCCAACTCAAGAAATGCATCAAAGTGCCTACTGAGGTCCTTGAATCCAAAACCATCGAAATTGAGCCTGATCTATCTTATGCCGAACGACCCATTCAAATTCTTGATGCCAAGGAGAGAATCACTAGGAGGAAGAACATAAAGATGTACAAAATCTTGTGGGACCACCATACTGTAGAAGAAGCCACCTGGGAAATTGAAGATTATCTTCGGAAAAACTTCACTGATTTTCTTAAGATTCCTTAGGTGTCTACTTTCCAAATCTACCATTCTTGTAATCTCAGGACGAGATTCCTTTTAGGGGGGTAGGTTGTCACACCCTAGGTGTCAAAATTGTAACACATTAGGAAAGAAAGTGTAATGTATGTATTGAATTGAGTGAAATTGAGTGAATGTGTGGAAATAAGGACTTATGTGTAATTTTTAAAAAATATGAGTCCTTTTATGCAAAATATTTGATTTACAAAGGTAACTTTTAAATTTTACTAGGGGTTAAAGTGTAAGAATAATAGTCATCATTGCATTACATAAAACTTGCAATTAAGTCCAAAAATACATGAAATTTATCCTAATAAGGACAAAAACTTTATAAAGTTTGAATTAAGTCCAAGGTTTTAAAATAAAGCTCTATCCTTTGAGTTTTTGAATTTGAACCCTAAATCAAGGTTGTAGGTTTCGAAAGGTTCTACAATTCTTATTTTGACATTTTCTCATTTGGGATATAAAATAGTGAGAAAATCTTGTTTTACATCGGAGACCTTGGAATTTTTGAAAATTGCACATCATCCCCTAGCGCCCCCCATTTCTTCTTCCTCTGCTTCCCCCTCTGCCGCCCTAGCCCCTTCCTGCTGGCCTTCCCCGAGCGTGCCATGCCGGTCCGCCGCCCGACCGAGCCGCCACCTCGACGTCGCCATGGCCAGCACCCCAGCAGCCTATAAAGCTCTCTCTTTTCTTGCCCAGGAGCTTCCTGAGCTCACTCTTGTGCTATTTCACCACTTCATAAGCGCAGAGCAAGATCACAGCCCCGGATCCACCATCACCGCCCGTTCTTCGTCTCCGGCGAGCTCTGCTCACCGTGGGCAGCCGCCGTCATCCTGCCCCTGCTCAAATTAATCCCCGAGCAAGCTTTCTCATCGCCTACCGGTGCTCCCCGAACCTACCCCGACGCCAATCCCCTACTAGATCGCCCTACCGATGCTCGCCGTCGAGGTTCTTCTCCGCCGCTGTTCGGCTCACCGCCGATCCGCCGCTCCCGTCGTTCCCCGCCCTCGACAAGTATACCACCCGAACCACATCACCCTGGCGCAGCTCATAGACCACACCCCCACCCCTCTCCGATCGCCAGCACGCCCGAACATCGCCGCCGTAGTCGAGCTCCATCGCCGCCACCTCGGGTCATCGTCGTTCCACCCCCTCCAGTCGACCCCGACCTTCACATCACCCCCAGCAAGGTCCGCTCTAGCCCCCTGATCCTTCCTGGCTGGTTCCCCCTCGCTACCGGTGACCACCGTCGTCGGAATTCGCCCGGTGAGTCTCGACTCTTCTTCACCGGCGAGCCAGGGACTCGATTGCAATAATCTAAATCTTTCTGAGGGCCTGGCTGCAAGATTCCATTCCCTCCCTTCAATTCAAATCCGTGATTTTTGAAAATTTGTAGGAAATGGTAGAAAATTTATAAAAATGTCAAATTACTTTTGTTTGAATCCTTGTACTAAATCCTGCAACTTTTGTGTTATGATCATAAGCTGAATCTATTTATTTTATGTTGTAGATTAAATAGTAGAAAGTGAGTGCTTTAATTATATCTTTTGATTCATAGATGTTCTGTAGGTGAAATTTGAAACATAGAATGTATGTCACATAAATAGCTTTTTGTAAAATTTGTAGACCCAGAAGTGTTGTCTAACTAGGATGTTTAAATGTTCTTACTTTATGTTTATGAAAGCTTTCAGATTTATTCAAGGATGAATCTGTTAGTGTTTGTAGCTAAACATTTTGCCTTAGCTTTGTCTCAACATGTGTAACCCATGGTAAAAGTTTGAGGACCAGTAGCATAGGTTAGACTAAAATATAAATTTATGCTTAGATTCAAAGATAATACATGAATAATAGTTCTGGTTTATGAAAATTTATAAAATTAAATTAGAGTGTTACTTTTGAGTAGTGTAATATGTTCACAAAATTTCGATCTTGAGTAGAAGTTATGATATAAATAAAGTTTAATATCACAACGCTATTTTTGTTTATTTTATAGCATAATTGCGATAAGGATAAAAATCTTGGTAAAATCACAGTAGCTTAGATACAAATCATCCTTTTTCCAGTAAAATTTGTATCCTTAGGTTTGCAGTAGATCAAACTAGAAAAATAGTTCATGATCTAGTTGTTGTTTGATTGAATTAATTATTCTGATTCTATGCTGCATGAAATGTTCTAAAAATTTTAGGATAAGATTATTGCAATTAGATCTACTTATACTAATTTTTATAGCATTAGTAATCACTCCTAACTTAGGGTTTTATTATTTCACCAAAAATTAAAATAATAACCCCAACCCTTATTGCATGAGTAATTTAGTTAATTAAATCAACTAATGATGTTTAATGAATAGATTAGAGTCTTTTCCATGTGTTTAATGTCATTAATTTGCTTGTTTAGAGTAACTAGGTAGGTTATATGATGAAATTAGGTAATGTAATTTAATACTCGATAAATGACTGCCCGTAGAAGAAGTTTAATTAACATGTTAGATTGCAACTTTATAGTGAAAAGAAATGAAAATGTGTGCATCTACTTAACTACAATGTTGCATATCATGTAGATTCGACGACTCTCGCTGACGGAAATTATCAGATAAACCTGGAACCAGAAGGGGATGTTTCTGAAGACCCCGGGAACGTCATCGGAGATTTAACTGAAGCCCCGAACCCCAATTCGGAGGATTTTATTAACATCTTTGACCCCAGCCCCATCAGCGAAGGCAAGCCCCGGACATAAACCTTATTTTATTAAAATAAAATTTGATACTTATTTATATATATGTATTTGTGCATTAAGTTTTTAGGAGATGAATTCAAACCCTAGTTGCATATTTCTAGGTACCAATGCACTGTATACTAGAATCTGAGTCCGTATAGCTGCAATGCTAATAGGACCGGTAGAAGTCAACAGATTTCCTATCTCTCGCGCGAATTAGGAATGGTAATTATTACTTTACTGCAATCACTATAAGGATAATGGACGGGGTTGTGATGAAGATTCATGACCTTAACAGAGACCCCATCTGTGTTGAAAAAAATTTGATAAGGTTGCAGTGTGTGGTAGCGGTGATTAAGCATTTGAAAGTACTAGCCACATGCCATGAATTATGGGTAAGCGGTAAGCCTAGTAACCGATCGGCCTGAGGAATGAACATACCCCCCACCACTCATAATTTATTTTTTTTCGCACACGCATCAACGTGCGGGAGTACGTTCTGCACAGCGGACAAGAGTAGGGTCTTGTAGTCGCGCTACAGGCGTGCGTCCTGCACATTGGATGTGCGTATGGTCCTACAGTCGCTTGTGGTAGCACTATTCCACAAGTTGAAATGAAAGGCAAACGGTTGCTTCGGAACGATCATTGGATGTTCCAAGCGTGTGAGTTAGGTTTACCCTTGCAAGGTGTGAAATTCGATTCAGAATCGTCCGTTTCTCGCGGAGATTGAGACTGCTTGATCCCTTTGCCACATAGTGTAATAAGAGTAACCTTATGATGATCACAGATGATGTTTGTTTAGAAAATTTCCACCATGCTTGAGTAGCTATAGTTGCTTACTTAGAATGGATAACCAACTAGAACCTGAAAGCTAAAAGTTGAAATTAAGGATCCACTCTTTATTGCTTTTCAGCTGAAACTATACCCAGAACCATTACTAAGCCTTAATAGTCTAGCTACATGGCTAAGTATACCATGAAACGGGTAAGCCTTGCTGAGTATTAGAATACTCAGCCTTGCAATGTGTCTTTTATTTCAGGTAATCCCCCTGAGTACTCTGCTCTGCCTGTGACCTGGCCCTATGCTCTTCCCGATGGTTGGTCTTTGGAATGGGATCTGTCCCCGACCAACATAGGTCCCTCCGAGTGATGTTGGGCTTGGGCTTAGCTCGACATCCGTCCCGCGACATGTGATAGTATCACGTTTTATTTCCGCTGCAGATACCCTAATTTTACTCAGTTTTGTATAAATTCATACCAGTTAGGTCTTACTGCTGTCCTTGGAACTTATGTAATATTGAGCTTGTAGTATAAACTCTTATGGGTACTTGTATCTCTGGACTCGCCTTCATGCGAGGTACCTTGTGTCGATCCGGTGATAGGTGGTTTATAGGGACTTTACCCGACAGGCCAAGGGATTACACTGTTTGAAGTGCGGATGAGCCTGTGTAGCCTGATGAGAAAGGATCAGCGCACTTGAGCCAGTGTAATTCAGGTTGGTTCTGCCACACTTGGGTGGAGCTGGGGTCAGGAATGTCAATATCTTCCAAACCTTGGTTTGGTGCTTCAGTAAGATCTTCGGCGACGTGCACTTGGTCTTCAGATATACCCTGCTCGGGTTCCGGGACCAACTCGTAGGTTCCGTCTTCAAGCGTCGTCGATTCTACATGATATGCAATGATTTGAATTAAATGATTATTAAGTTAATAACTTTCCTTCACGATAAAGTTGCAATCCAACAATTCACATTCAAAGCATCACAAAGCAAGGATTTGAATTCCAAGAATTTCAACTTACTTATGGTACATTAAACCAATTAACTCTACTAGTATCATAGTTAATTTCTATTGCTTCAAGCATAGGAGTACTGAGGTTAGGAATTTAACTACACATACCTAAAGTTAATACAAGACTGCTGTTAATTTTTCATATTTTTAAACCTAATAGAATAGTAGTATAAAAATAGACAAATTCAAACTTAAGATAAAAAGTTTTATTTTTATTTTTAAATCTACAAAGGTTCTGGCCTTGAATTTTGATAAATGTGTTCACATTTAACAGATAAGCTTGACATTACTTTTTCATAAATTTTTGAAAGCAGAAACTAAGGTATTTGAATTAAATTCGAACTTCAAGTTTAAATCAAAACCTTAGGCTAAACAGTGCTATAAAATTATTCAAAATTTACTATGAATCACTCAACATCAGAACAACATATAGTAAAAAGATCTAAGCATGAAAGCATCAGTAACATGCTTGAATAAATTTACTTTATTTCAAGCTTACTTTGCACAAATTTAAGTGAGTTCAAGTTAGAGTTCAATACTGATGGTGAAATTTGCACAAAAGTTCACTCATATCACATACAAGTCGCATACCAAAAATCACATGAAATAAAGCTAGCATGGAAGAGATACATACAAGATTCCCTTTTGTTAAACTTTAAAATAACACTTAAAGTATTAAGTTTTAAACTAAACTTTAGTAATAAAAGTTGTAGAACTGGACTTCTAGAGTATAACAGAACTAGTTTGACAATTTTTGGATTTTTCTACAAATTTCTACAGAGTTTCAAAGCTGGCTGATTTGAATTGAGGGGGTACTGATATTTTGCAGAGAGGACCTTGGAAAGAAAAGAAGGTCTGCAATTGGGTTCCTGACCGGGTTGAACTGTGGGACAGCAACGGCGGTGATCAAATTCCAGCGAGGAGGATCGCCGGCGGCGAGGGGGAAGTGGGGAAAAAGTTTCAGGAGCTCACGGCGGGCTTGGGGGTGGCTGGAATCGAAGAAGGAAGGTGCGGAGACGGCGGTTCGACGGAGGACTGAGCCGGCGCGGCGAGGTCCCAAGGCGGCGGTGGTGTTCCGGTGGCCGGAGTGCAGGAAGGCAGCAAAGAAGTAGCTAGAAAGCTTCCACGCGTAGATGTGGTGCTAGTGGTGAGCTTGGTGAGGGCCGAGAGGGGGCGTAGTGTCGGGATGACAGCGAGGCCGAGCGGCGGTGGTGGACAGGACGGCCGGCGTGGTGTTCTGGTGGCGTGAGTGCGAGTGGATGGAGAAGAACTGGTCAGGGAGCTTTAGTGGGATGTAGTGGTGCCAGTGGAGCACGGGATTGTGGGTGTGGGGTGGCGGAGATGGCTGAGGACGGTGAGCAGAGCCGGCGGCGGTGGTCTGGCAGCGGTGCTGAGCGGAGAAGAAGCCGAGGGGCGAAAATGCGGGCGCATGAGAGTGTAAATGAAGTCGAGGAAGGCTCCTAGACGTGCTACGGGAACAAGAAGGGGCACGGGCGAGCTGGAGCAGCTACTGGCCACCGGCGGCATGACGTGGCGGCTTCGGGTGACGGCGACACGACGTGGCGGGGCGGGGAGAGCCAGCAGAGGTCGGGCGAGTGGCGGGCGGTGAGCTGGAGGGCCAGGTGGTGGGATTAGAGCGGCTAGTGGCAGCTGGTAGCACGGGAGCTCGCTGGCGAGGGGCGGCGGTCGGTGGAGTAGAGAAGTAGAGAAATAGAGAGGGAGGGGAGAGAGGAAGACGACGAGGACCCCTCTGTAATTTTCCAAAAGAACAAGGAGTGCACTGTAGTGTAAAATTTTCTTTCAAACCATTGCCTAAATGAAAATATGCCCGAAAGAAAAAGTGTAGAGTTTAAAAAGATCTACAACTTTTCTTTAAGGGTCAGCTTCAAAAGAGTTAGGGTTTGGAAACTAATTTGAAATCCGACAAACTATCAAATTTCACATAAAACCTATTTAAAATTCACATTCCAATTGAAACCTTATGGTGATTCTACTTCTTACAGTGATTTAAAAGTAAATTCTTTGCCTTTACAAAACTAACCTTCATACAATTTTAAATTACCCTACCTTCAAACATATTTAGCAAAAGAATCCTAATTTTTCCATAATTACGAAAATACCCTTTAACTTGTATTAGGTTTTAAAAGCATTTATCAAAGCAACACACACTTCATTCTAACAAGCACAACATATACTAGAATTTAGCATGCCTATCTCCTAAGTACCTGAATGTCACACATGCGTGTATATAAATCTAGAAGATAACTATATTAAGCATATCCGAGAATTACAAAGGAAGGTAAGAGCTAAAGCCATACCGAACACTCTATCAGACCCAGTGCCACGGGACTGCGCACATGGCGTACATCTTACAGGATAAGAGGTGGGACATGGCCCACACCCTACACCAACTGTAACTACTCGTAATGTAGTAGAACTACTCGAGTAGTATTAGAACTAGTCGGAATAGAAGGAAACTACCTGAGTAGCACTAGGGTAGGACTCATGAGCTCGTATCTAGCTAGGACGTCCATGTAACCCTGTCCCCTCAGACTATATAAGGGCGGATAGAGACCCCCTCCAAACGAGAGATCACCCGATCAACATCTAAGGCAATACAAACCACACAGAACATAGGGTATTACGCTCTCGGCGGCCCGAACCTGTCTAAACTTGTGTTCCTTGCACCTTCGAGTTCCTGATCTCGGTGACACCCTACCTACAAACTCACCACCTCAGGGGGTATCCCTCGGTGGACGTGGTGGTAAAATACTGACAACTAGCGCGCTAGGTAGGGGGCTTCATCGAGCATCCACTAGAGAACCTGATGGCATCTTTCAACTTCACCAGCACCGTGCTCGATGAGGGCACAACTTTTGTCTTCGGCTCCTGGATCTGTGTCGCTAATGGCTTGGGTGGTTTCAACAGCCACCTAGTCAACTCCAGGAAGCCGGAGGCCTCTACATCAACTTGAAGCAGCGACCTCGACGAGTTCATTGACAACCTCGACGAGTTGCTGCTCCCCGATCTGGTCCTGCAGATCGAAAAGATGTCCATCTTCGATACGACTTCCACTCATGATGCACCAGAACTAGTTGAATTAGACTCAAACCGATCTGAGGGGACCACACAATCTAGGCCCCTCTCCAACTTGGACGAGGACTTAGATCTGCTGCACAAGCTCAAGGATGTGGGAGCCACCGCTTGTCGGGAGGCCAACTTTATCGACAACTATTCGAACTCCAACAAAGAGTACTCATCATTTAGTGCTACACCTTCAAGCTAGAGCCGAGCAGGACTCGGAGACAAGGGAGCCACCGCCCGACGGGCGACCCCCGCTCTTGAAAACCACTCATAACCTGATGACTACCCCGAATCATTTTTGGGCAATCATCTGGATTTAACCATAACATCTATGCCGCAAGGCCGTTTCGTGTACTACAAGGGCTTAAAGCCCTCTGAACTACTCGACTATGACTCCTGCCTTGTGGCCTTCATGCAGGAACTACCCTTCATGAGGGCAAACCTCTCTCTCCCATCACGGAAGAGGGAGATTGTAGCACAGAGCTACTCGAGTACAGCCATACGGTTGACAAATCGCCGGATCGTCAAGTCTACATGGCCTCCCTTCGCAACACGGACGACAACGAGCTGGGTCCCGAGTACGACGATGAACGACTCGCAAACGTGTCTGCAGACGAGCCCATAGCAGACGCCCCTAGAACGAGAATGAGAAGCACTGAAGGATCCGGCGGTGAAAGAACGCCAAGCGTGCCCAGCGCAGGCGGAACATGGAAAATCACGCTCGCAATCCAATGTACCAAAGGAACCTCAATAACGCCTTTGCAGCAGCCGCGGATCGGGAATATTGTACACCGATTGGTGCCATTGCAGAAGCTGTGCTCCTAGCCCAACAACTACCACCCAACCCCTAGATTCAAAGGTTGCAGTATGTAACCCATCGTGCGCTCGAGCAACTCGATGGTCAGCATCCAGTGTCTTCCACTCGGAACTCACCCTCGAGGTCTGAGCGCCATGGTGACACTGCATTGATCAGTTGCACCCTCAGAGGAGGCCTCGGGAACCGGAGGAACGACAGTCGCCAGCGCAATGATAACCACCAGTCCGCGTGTGGCAACGCGAAACAAGAAGTACAACAATCTACTCGCCAACCTCACAACTAGCATGGCGCAAGGCCTCACGGCCAAGCTCCACCCGAGGCCAGCCTTCACGATGCTCCCACGATCGATCTCAGGTAGAAGATCAATGACGGCCGCGACGCGCAGTGCATCATTGAGGCAAGAAGAAGGGACCGTCCCGAGAGATATCATGACAACGAAGACAACGACCGTTTCCCCGCCTTCACCTCCAACATCACTGAAAAATCATATCCCAAGGAGCTTAAACCAGTCGGAATCCCCAAGTACAACGGCAAGTAGGACCCGCGCTAGTGGATCTGATGCTACTCCGTTGCCATCGAGGTCTCAGGGGGATCCAACTCCACCAAAGCACTCTACTTCCCGGTAGCTTTGGAATCTGCGCCCCTCACTTGGCTTGAAAGCCTCAAGCCAAACTCCATCGACTCCTGGGAGGACCTCAAGCAGGCCTTCATCGACAACTTCTAGGGATCCATGATCGGAGCTGGCACTCACCACGATCTGTCCCAAGTCAAGCAAGAGATGAACAAAACCCTAAGGTCCTACACTCAGCGTTTCTTCAAGATGCGTGCCACCATCGCCAACATCACCGACGAGAACGTCATTCGCTGCTTCCAGAATGGACTCTTCTCAAAGCACACGTACCACAACTTTGGACGCAGCCGCCCAACTATTACCGTGGAGCTGCATGACATGATGGCATGGTGGGATGACCAGGAGGATGAGGAGAACGACCGCTTCCCTAAGCGAAATAGCGACAAGCAGGGCAACGGCAACAGCCACTTCGACAAGGGCCAGAGGAACCACTCGGGGAACCCCCGAAAGCGCAAGCCAGACCAAGAAGTAGCGGCTATTGAGCACAATCCGCGTGGCAAGAAGTCAGGGAACAATGACGCACAATTTGAGAAAGTCTTGCACAAATAATGCCCAATGCACCCGAAGTCACGACACACGCTCTTCAAGTGGGTCAGCCTTCGCAAGTGACTCAACTCTCCACCCCTTCCCCAAGTAGGAAAGCGAAAGGACCAGGAGGACGACGACGAGGGTGACAAGTCGGGGCTCAAGATTTCCAAGACCCGAAGAACGTCGTCAACATCATCTTTGGTGGAGACGGCGGATTCCCCTCCAAGCGTGCACAGAAGTTGACCCTACGAGAAATCCTCTCTGTAGAGCCTGCCACGCAAAAATCTCTGAGATACAGCGAGGTCCCGATCTCCTTCTCCAGGGATGATTAATGGACCAGCTTCAACGAGCCGGGAAAATTCCCGCTCGTCCTAGATCCTGTTGTGGTGGGCTCACAGCTGACCCGAGTACTCATCGATGGCTGGAGCGGTATCAACCTACTTTTCACGAGTATTCTAAAGAAGATGGGTCTGGACATCTCCAACATGCTCACCCCTAGTAGAGCTCAATTCTATGGCATCGTCCCGGGAAATGCGGCTACACCACTTGGCTCAGTGGTTCTGCCAGTTACCTTTGGGATGAAGTACAACTACCACACCGAGTACATCAAGTTAGAGGTGGCTGACTTCGAGTCATCATACCATGCCATCCTCGGCAGACCAGCATTGGCCAAGTTCATGGCCATGCCCCACTATGTCTACCTGCTACCAAGATGCCAGGCAAGACGGGCGTACTCACGCCCCTTAGCGACCTGAAGAAGTCTTATGACTGCGACCAAGAGGTGATCGAGTACGCCACGACATCACGCGTGCCAAAGCCTTCTGCGGAAGTACTCACGGCTGCGCAAAAGCTCACCGATCTAGAGATGGAGATCTCCAGCCAGAGGCCTACCCAGTCGAGGGTCAAACCCAACCCCAGCGACATCAGCATCAAGGCCATCCAGCTACAAGAATGCGACCTGTCCAGGACTGCTTTGATCGGAGATGGCTTGAGTGACAAATAGAAAAGCATGCTCATGAACTTTCTAAGGGCTAACTGAGACATATTTGCGTGGAAACTAGTGGATATGCTAGGGGTTCCCACGGAGTTGATCGAGCATTGCCTAAAAGTTGACCATAAAGCCACTCTGAAGAAGCAACGGCTACGACGCTTTGCTCCGAACAAGAGGGAGGCCATCAAGAAGGAGCTAGCAAAACTACTGACGGCTAGTTTTATTAAAGAAGTATACACCCCGAGTGGTTTGCTAACCCTGTACTAGTCTTGAAAAAGAATAATGATGAATGGAGGATGTGCGTGGATTATACTGATCTCAACAAACACTAGCCGAAGGATCCTTTCATGCTCCCACGCATCGACCAGGTCATCAATTCTACGGTTGGCTGCATCCTGCTCTCCTTTCTCGACTGCTAGTTGGGTTACCATCATATCGCTCTCAAGGAAGAAGATCAGATAAAAACAGCGTTCATCACCCCCTTTGGAGCATATGCATACACAACAATATCCTTTGGGTTGAAGAATGCAGGAGCCACCTATCAGCGGGCCATCCAACTATGCCTTGTTGATTAGCTACATCGCAACGTTGAAGCCTATGTGGACGATGTAGTCGTCAAGACCAGATCCCATGATGAGTTCATCCCTGATCTCGAGGAAACATTCAATAGCTTACGCAAGTTTTAATGGAAGCTTAACCCAACCAAGTGCGTCTTTGGCGTGCCACAAGGAAAACTACTCGATTTCATCAATAGTCACCGAGGAATTAAAGCAAACCCGGAGAAGATCACCACCATCATAGCCATGGATGCTCCACGGACGATCAAGGATGTCCAGAAGCTCACAGACTGCATGGCAGCCTTGAACAGATTTATCTCCCAACTTGGAGAACAGGGATTACCCTTCTTCAAACTGCTCAAGCGCCAAGACAAGTTCCAGTGGACCGAGGAGGCAAAGCAGGCAAAGCAATCGCCCCCAATCCTAACGGCTCCCCAACCAGGCGAGAACCTACTACTCTACATCACCGCGACTACTTACGTCGTCAGTATGGCAATTGTGGTGGAGCGCTAGGAGGAAGGCCACACTTTCGGTGTGCAGCAGTTAGTCTACTTCATCAACAAAGTCCTTTCTGAATCCAAGATTCTTTACCTGACAATTCAGAAACTACTGTATGGTATACTCATCACCTCCAGAAGCTTCGCCATTATTTTGACGCATACAACATCTTGGTGGTCACCGACTTTCCATTGGCGGATATCCTCCACAATCGGAATGCCACCGGGCGCATCTCCAAGTAGGCAGTTGAACTGGGGGCTCTCACTCTCGACTTCAAGCCCCGGACGGCCATCAAGTCGTAGGCACTAGTCGGATTCATGGCGGAGTGGCGAGAAAACCAAGTGGAAGCCCCACCAACCAGCCAGAGCATTGGGTCATGTACTTCGATTGCTCACTCAAGCTCGGTGGCGGTGGTCCGGGAGTACTTTTCATCAGTCCGAGAGGAGAACAACTCAAGTACATGTTCAGAATACTATTTGAGATCTCTAACAACAAGCCGAGTACGAGGCGCTATTGCACGGGCTACGCCTGGCAGTCTCTTTGGGCATCAAGCGACTGCTTGTCTATGGCGACTCCTTATTGGTGGTCCAACAAGTCAACAAAGAGTGGGACATCAACAAGGACACCATGGACGTGTACGTTGCGGAGATATGCAAGCTCAAGAACAAGTTTTCATGTCTGGAAATCCATCATGTGACTCGCGACAACAATGTGGGGGCAGATGTGCTATCAAAACTAGGTTCTGGTCGAGCTAACATCCCACCGGAAGTTTTCATTCACGAGTTGCATCACCCTTCCATCAAGACACCAGACTCAAGTTCCATCGCTAAGGGTCCAAAGGAACCTGACCGAGAGGTCTTGATGATCGAGGTGGACTGGCGGGTGACCTTCATCGACTACATCCAGGAGCATAAACTAACCCCCCCCCCCCGTGCCAACCCAAAAAGCGCTGAGGCTACACGCATCTTAAGGCGCAGCAAGGGTATGTTCTAGTCGAGGATAACTTGTACAAGCATGAATCAACATCAGGCATACTAATGAAGTGTGTCCACACGACGGAGGGTAGAAAAATACTCCAAGAGATTCACGAAGGCGTGTGTGGGAACCATGTTGCTTCTCGCACACTAGTCGGCAAAGCTTTTAGATCTGGTTTCTACTAGCCGACTGCTTTGGTAGAGGCCAAAGCACTCGTTCGTCGGTGCACAAACTTGCCTCTTCAGCAAACAACCCCATATCCTGGCTCACAACCTTATCACCATACCACCTTCATGGCCATTTGCATGTTGGGGCCTTGACATGATAGGGCCCTTAACAATTGCGCCAGGAGTTTTTACTCATGTGTTGGTGGCCATCGACAAGTTTACGAGTGGTTAGCTTCATCTGTGACATCTTGCACTGTTTTGGTTTCTCGAACACCATCATCAAGGACCTGGGATCCAATTTCCACTCGCATCAGTTCTGGGATTTCTATGAACACAGTTCCATTGAAGTCAAGTATGTTTCAGTGGCTCACCCGCGGGCCAAAGGCTAGGTTGAGCGCGCCAACAGCTTGATTCTTGATGGCTTAAAGAAAAGACTATATGATGAGAACAGCAAAAAGGACAGCAAGTGGATCAACGAGATCTCATCAGTAATCTGAGGCTTCGCACACAACCAAGCAAAGCCGCAAGACAGTCACCTTTCTTCCTCGTATACGGGTCTGAAGCTATATTACCAGCTGACATAATATGGAACTCTCCTCGACTGGAGATGTTTGAAGAGGGCGAGGCTGAACCGCAAGACATCTCAAGCTTGACTCAGCTGAGGAATTCTGATGCAATGTCTTGCTCCAGTCAGCCCACTACTTACAAGGAGTCCATCGTTATCACGACCGGAACATTCAACGACGCTCTTTCAACGTTGGAGATATGGTTCTTCGACGAATCCAGGATGAAACCGGGCTGCACAAGCTTATCATGCACAAGGTTATAGGACCTGGGTCGCATCTCTTACAGTACCCTGATGGCCAAGAGGTTCCCAATTCCTGGAATATCGAGCATCTACGCTGTTTTAATCCTTAGTCAACCAAGACATCTTTCGTCGGCGCCTGGAGATCCTAATTTCCAGTATAACTCCATTCTACTAGTTTACGACTGGTATTATATGCAAGTTTGCGGAAGGGGTCTCGGTCCCATACTTCTAAAAACAGATTACTAGTTTCCGACTAGTATCCTATGTTACTGAAGGGGCCTCGCTCCCATACTTCCAGTGTAAATCCGTTTTACTGGTTTACGACTCGTATTATGCGCAAGTTTGCTGAAGGGACCTCGCTCCCACACTTTCAATAATAGATTACTAGTTTCCGACTAGTATCCTACTTTACTGAAAGGGCCTCGCTCCCATACTTCCAGTACAACTTTGTTTTACTGGTTTACGATTGGTATTACGCGCAAGTTTGCTGAAGAGGCCTTGCTCCCATACTTCCAATAATAGATTACTAGTTTCCGACTAGTATCCTATGTTACTAAAGGGGCCTCGCTCCTAGGACAAGGCATTTACTAGTTTTCGACTAGTTTTACGCATGTTCGACTACTTCAATTACTCGCCTCGCCTACAAATCTAGTTGAAATCAACTCCGACCAGTCATTGTTCAAGATCCAGCGGCAACTTAGCCGATGCCTGGGCTCGGGGGTTGGCACCACCGATTGCTAGGTATATACTATGCTACTCATTAGCTCCCTAGCTCTGGGGCTAGATGCGACAAGGCACTCAACGTGTTTTTAGCGACAGCTCTTATGCTTTAAGGCTGGACGCTGTAAAACTACTCAAAAGATCCCGATTCAAGAGGCTTTTGAAGATTTATCTCGGGAAGATAATTATTAACCATTATTTCTGGGATTCTATTATGAAATAAGAAATTTTTCAAATTATTAACCCAGAGGTCTTATCTAGCCATTGACTCAGGGAACAAGATCTAATTTAAGCAGTAATTTACGGCATTTTTTGGAGAAGTTATTTGTTCAACTATTTTCTCAGGGAATGCATTCTGAAAAAAACGGTTTTCGAATTGCTAAGCCAACTTGCCCATCTTCACCATCAAATCTTTACTGTCATATATTGCATGCCACGATTCTTTGGATCCTTTATTCCAAATCTTAGGAATTTGGATTTAAGGCTCGGGGGCTGCGGGACACGTATCATCAGTGACTTATTTTTCAAATCTTTTGGAAGATAAGGATAGAAAACTAAAGATTAAATGGACCCTCACCCTGATTCTACGAGTCAACCTAAGGCTCAGGGGCTACTCCATATGGAGTGCGAGTTTAATCGCACCTCATATAAAAGAAGACTTAACAATTACTCGGGGCATGAGCACCTCAAAGTCTCGATGCAGCCAAGGAAGTACTCGGAAGACACCTTCAAGATGGAGTTTGGGAGGACTCGAAGACGCCTTTAGAAGTACTCAGAAGCCTACAGTACTCAACTACGAAGAGCTCGGTGGCTTGTCAGACCCGGGACCACAAGACTGCGCATATGGCGTACATGTTACAAGATAAGGGGTGGGTCATGGCCCATGCCCTACACCAACTGGAACTACTTGTACTGTAGTAGAACTACTCGAATAGTATTAGAACTAGTCAGAATAGAAGAAAACTACCCGAGTAGTACTCGGGTAGGACTCCTGAGCTCGTATCAGGCTAAAACTTCCATGTAACCCTGTCCCCTTAGACTATATAAGGGAGGGTAGGGACCCCCTCCAAATGGGAGATCACCCGATCAACACCTAAGTCAATACAAACCACAAAGGACGTAGGGTATTACGTTCTCGGGGGCCTGAATCTATCTAAACTTTGTGTTCCTTGCACCTTCGAGTTCCTGATCTCAGCGACACCCTACCTACAAACTCACCACCTCGGGGGTATCCCTCGGTGGGCATGGTGGTAAAATACCGACACACTCCTAGAAACCTCGGGAACACGAAGAAGAGCTACTTCAGACTAAACTACACTAGCATATGGACTAGAGCAAGAGAGAAACTTGATAATGAGCAAGTTGAGGTCTGTCTTAATTTGGAGCCCCTCCCCTCATATTTATAGCCCTTGTAAGGCGGTTCCTTGCTGGTAAAACAGTTGGGTGCATGCACAACCACCATTGAGGAGTGTTGAGGAGCTGCCACGTGGAAGATGGGGGGCCAGAGGGCCCACTCTTGGTTCGGCCGAACCAGAGTAATCGCCTCTAGCCACCAACCTTTGCAGGGAGGCTGACCTGTGGGATCTTAAGTCGGTTGTCTATGCACCACGCTATCCTAAGTCAGTTTACATGCTTTAGTGGGCTCTTTGGTTCATAGGAAGTTGCGGTGGTGAGAGCTGATTCGTCTGTGTGTTGCTCCTTGCCACCTATGCTATGTTTCTCCTTCCTTTCTGCTCAAATCCCTATATAGCACTAAATTGCAGAGGACATGTGGAAATGGTATTTTTCTAAATGAATATGCGTGTAAGAAATGCTAACAGGAAATGCTAGCTCTCAAGAAATGCAAGAAATGCCAGCCGGGCACTAAACTTAATCAACACCGTAGCTCAAGCACTGCTGGATGGCCGTTGGATCAGGGACATCGCGGGGGGACATTCTGTCGCTGCCCAGGTAGACTATCTGCATACTTGGGACCTGATTGCCAATGGGCAACCGCTTGGAAAGACAGTGAGACTGAAGATCATTTTGTCTGGAGATGGACAGCTGATGGGAAGTACACTACCCAATCTTCCTACAAGATGCTATATCAGGGGTCTATCCCTTTCCAAGGCACCAAACTCATCTGGAAAACAAGGGACCCTGGAAAAGTTAAATTGTTTCTCTGGACAGCAACCTGCCGGCGAGGACTGTGGATCGGATGCACCGTCCTGATTTGGAATCCTACACTACCTGCTTCATGTTCAACAAAGAAGACGAGACATGTGACCACATTGTGGTCACATGTTCCTTTTCACAGCAAGTCTGGTGAGCGCTCCTCTCTTACCTCGGGGTCATCTGCACTTCTGCAGTGGAACGACAGGCGATCGGTCCCTACTCCCAACAATGTTGCACTCAAACCATAAACGCTCTGCCTCCGCCAAAAGAAAGGGATTCGACACCTTGTTCGCCCTCACAGTGTGGACGTTGTGGAAGCAACGGAATAATGCTTGTGTCTTCGCGGAGAAACATCCACATGGCAAAACACTCTAATGAGGATCAAGCAAGAAGCTGAGCTCTAGATCATGACAGGAGCCACAGAAATAGGTTGTCTACGCCGTTATTAATACAACTAGATAGCTAGAGTTGTGTTGGTCGTTACTCTGTAATCACAGCATCGTAGCTGATGTGCGTGGGTGCCGGCATTCCATTTTGAGGGTTGTAAGTTTCAATCATTCTATCTTTAATATAATGCAATGATATGTAGACCTCTTGCGTATTTGAGAAAATTAAAGACCGGAGAGTAGACACTAAATATATTTAGCCCGAAATGATAATGAGATACGGACAAATAGTTTCTGTTGCATATGGTTGATCAATCTCTCTTCTCTCCACCTCTTTATGCAGCGGCTCCTACAGCTCCTGCAGCAGCAGGGTCCATGTCATCATCCTTGTGAAATTTTAGTGTAGCGCCTAGAATTGGGCACAACATGGTTCTCTTTTTCTTCTTTGGCTTGTCTTTTCGCAAAAGCTGCAGCAGGTAGATCTCAAAACAATGAGGCACGTAGTGTGATACAGACTTGCACTGCCACTTCACATATACTATATCAAGCGAGTTTTCATGGCTAAAAACTCAAGAGAATATATCAACAAAAGCTGACCTTCTTAATTGTTACTTTCATCTGGCTCTGAAGTGTTCCTTTCTTTTGTAACATGTACTCCCTCAGCTCATGGTTGTCCATGGCTTCCATCCTGGCTATCTTCCAATGCACAATAAATGGTTATATGAGATCAATGTAGTATGAACGCTACCAACCAAGATTTATAAATGCTTAGCTTTTACCAATTTGATATAGTAAGGAAGCAGATGAGGTAATTTAAATCCTGTTTCTCTCTGCTTAGTGTGAATAATATGCTCTTCATCCACAACAGGGGAGGGAAGGTAATAATAAAAAAGACAGTTTCTGTAATATAATATAGCACATCGACAAATGTTGTAGTGCTGCCACTTACCATAGAGTTTGATTCTTCAGCTTCTTTCCTTATGGCCGTACGGGCTGTGTTGGCCACATCTTTCTTTTCCAGCAAAGACGGCAGCTTCTTGCCCTTGCCTCCTTGAGCCATTCTATGGTTTTGAAGTTCTCGACTATGAGCTTTGCAGAACTCAAGAAATGGTCAGGTCTATTTATGGGGAAGAATAAGCTTAACCAACTGATTGCCCTTGACCCTTTTTCATATAAAGATACTGAAGAAACGTCATGGAACTTTCTTGACCTTTTTCTTGCTGTAGAGTGTGAATGTCTGCCAATAAGGTCTTTGCAGTTTTCAGAATATCATAAGGCAGTTGATACATTCAGAATTTAAGGAGGCTCGATCACATGGATTTCTTGAGTAGTCCTGTATTAGCATATTGTTGGTTTGGCATCTATGTATTCTTAGCTCCTGCTATATTTCTTTTGCTTTGTTTAAGAACTGATTATGCTATCATGAGACGGCAGTTACAGTTACAGGTAGTTTCAGTTACTCTCTTTATGGTCCTTAATTTCTGCAATGACAGTTGTATTACGTTTGAAAGAGATGCTCCTTCTTTGGCTCTTGATAATATATACCAAAGCTACGGCATTCTACTTCCTTGTCCGCGTATAATTCCGAAAATGATATTTGGTAGATTATTATCTTTCACTGCATTTTACTGTTCCTTTCTTTTTTGCAGCCATTGCTTTCGGTGATATTTCTGTAGATCTGATCATGGACCGCCTACCCGAGGAAACCGACCTAACCTGCTAGAAAAAAATCATGGTGCAACCCGACCTGGCTAGTAGTTCCTAGAAGGCGGGCAGCCAATTCCTAGCCCGCTGCAAACATGCACCTGACTAGGCGCGGGGTGCAATATTTGACCCATAACCTGAGCCAATGTAAAAAAAAAACTGACAAACTCGAAAAAACCTGACCCGACATATGCACACGGTGGGTACCGGTCAAAATTTTGGGTCTGGCGTTGGGCTTTGGTCAGGCTCACAAAAATTTCATCAGATCTTTTCTAAAATTTACCTGAACCCAACCTAACTTGGAGTTTACTTAAGTCTATGCTTCTCTAGTTACCATGTTAAGTGGAATGTTGACAGCAAGTGCCAAAAAAGTACAGAGGTGTATCTGTTTCAAAGGACATAAATAATAGAGGGATGCTATGAAGGGGGAGAAAATCAATTTAATATTTATAGTTATGGAAATCATGCTTGAACTCAACAACTAAAAAGAAATAACATGGATCAAGTTAGATTCCCGTATCTACTAAAATTGTATCGTCATGGCTGATGATTTTGTTTCAATTTACAACTTCACTTCAATCACATTCTTATATTATCTAATAAACTCAATGTAACAATTACTATGTGAGCCTAATATATTTACCAATGACGTTCTTTGTTGAAAAAATAATTAACTAAATATTACTCACTATGAAAATGATTATGTGTGCCTAATATCTTTACCAATGAACAAACATCCATTATGTGGGCTCTGCCCTAATCAATACGAATTAGCGCCAGTGTCTTCTCAACATACAAACATAATCTTGTGAAAAGCAGGTAGTTTCCTAATTATTTGACGTTGGTTATAAAGGGATTGAGAGGGAGCATTATCTAACTTGGCAAGATTTAGATCATGGTATAAGTGGGTGTTAATGCAAATCTGGTCGACGCACGAATGCGCTAGAACAGGCACAACGATCACTCCTGCAGCACTCCTGCGCAGGCTGGTCAGACTCGTTCCTTCAGGGATGCCGCGAGAACCTAGATCCACCAGCCCGGGAGGGACCCATCGGGGCTGGTAGAGCTAGGGTTGTCTTGAGGTCGGCACGCCACTCAGAACACTCTCAAACGCCATAGAGACGTAAGAAGAACAGAATTAGGGTTTAGAAAAGTGATGGGTTTGGAGAGTAAAAAGTAATTGCAAGTATGTATGATTCAATTGGAAATACCCTCAATCGGGCATAGCCTTCATATATATGGGCCGGGGAAGTCGTACCCGTTCATAAGTCGGTTTACAAATCACCCCGAATTACCAAATCTAAATCAACTCGGATTACAATAGGCCCGACCGGTCTTACCGGTTGGCAGACCAGGCTGACCAGTCAGCTTCGGTCTTTGCCAAGTTTGGTTGTCAACAGTGGGTTAGCAAGTAGAGCACAGAAGTCCATCTCCATCAAAAGCAAAGCCTAGGCAAAGCTTGCGTACCAAAAACATAGATGATTAATGACCGCTCGTTAGCCATATTAGTGGTATGGACAATATTCATGTTCTTGGCCATGTAATCTCAGAGTCAAGTTAGCCCAGTGTGGTTCCTTGGAAAAGTAGTTCAAATCGAACTCTCAAGAATCTTGCGACACTTGAATAAAATTTCTTCAAGTGCTGACCGTTAAGTGCCCTAGGCAAGCATTTACCTTGCAACTGCTGACCATTAAGTGCTCTAGGCAAGCGCTCAACATACAAATGGATAATATAGTCTAGATTCCTTTTTTCATTCCACAACAAGGAAAATCCTTCCCCATGTGGAGTCATACATATCCTTCCCTTTCATTATGAAGATGCGGAAGCTAGTAGAAAATCCGAATAGTTCAAAGATACGTGGCTGAACACACTTGACCTGTAAACTCTTTATGAGACAGTGACTTCGCCTTCACACAATGCTGATTTCCTTCTTTCCTAGATAAATATGTTTATATATTCTTTTAATCCGCATATATATGTTTTCCATGTTTTGTTTCTTAATTAAATATAGATTTTTCGTTGAATATTGGAGAAAAGATTATCTAAAAAGAAACCAACGGATAATCACTTCTTTCAACAAGTACACTACAACATAAATAATGGAGTACGCATGATGACGGAGTGTTATAAACACAGAAGACAGATAACTTGAGATGGCAATCAGGTAGATGCATTAACTTGATTACTAAGATGGTCATGGATTTAATATGTATTCATGATCCATCCACTTCTAGAAAAACTAGCATGAGTACCGGTCATATGGCGCGGTTAGTACCGGCTGCCGCAACCAGTACCGTCTGGCCGGTACTAAATGGTTAATACCAGTTGCATCAACTGGTACTAAACGCGCTACCCAGAAAAACAAAAAAAATGCAGGAACCCCCGAGGTCCGCACACACGCACATTTTTTGACAAGTCACACGAAAATGCGCGTACACGACCACAATGATTCGAACCCATAACTTCCGGCCTTGTGTATACCTTCATTACCATCCCACCTACGTATCATATATGACTAGATGGGAGATGCTTTCCTTTTGAAATAACCCATGGAGGACCATTTAGTATCGGGCCAAGACACCGACCGGTACTAAATGGCACCCTTTAGTACTAGGTGGTGTCACATCCTAAAATATTTAAATTTAGGATGTGAATATCTTTTACAATATGTTCATCTATCAATAGGATTTTTCGAGAATTTTAAAGATTTTTCTAGCAATTATTCAATTTATCCTAGAGTTAGATCTATTTTATTTATTTGGAAACCTCTAAAATTCTTGTTCATGAGTCCCAAATATTTTATTGGGAATCCTCAAGTTCCAAATTAATCTCCCAAGTTTTCCTCGGAATTTTTAGGATTCTTCTGGATATATTTTTCGTGGTTTAAAATATTTATCTGGACTTTTCTAGATTTATTTTAAGCTTAAAAATATGTTCTCGAAAATATTTCTATTTTGATAACAAATTCTCATCGTAGTCGGACCGAGCCGTATCTTTGTTGTATATCCTTTTAACCTTATCCTCTTCGAATCCTTAAGATGTCCCATCGAGCTCCCTGTCCTCGAACCGTTCTCCCCGATCAGGTCATGCTTGAAAACAACGCCTCGTGGCTCATCTTCAGTGTTTTTCTGACGATGTTCGATCACCGTCAGCTCCAACGACTCGGCCTGATCCTTTCCTTCTCTTTTCCGCGCCTAACTCGTTCACATTCAACCAGCTCTGTTAGCTTGTTTTCAAGTTCGGCCCTCACCCGAACCTGTTTCAGCCCATAACCAAACTCGCTCGGCCATTCTCATTTCCTCTTTCCGTTACCTCTTCTATCCTCTCTTTGCTCGTTAAATTATGGGATCCGCTGGTCAGCCCAATCTCATCTCCCGTGGGCAATTCGGACTCAAGAACGAGTCCTAGCCCGATGCGCCGCCGCGTCCTTGTCCTCGTCCGAGTTTGAGCCCAGCACAATATCTTCACGTCTATTTAAACGTGCCATGCACCTTTCCTTCTCCGTAGCCTCTGCATTGCGTCCTTGCTGCCCACGACGCCGGCCCTAGCCTTCCCCGTGAGTCCCTCCTGCCGCACACCACCTTAGTGTGCGCCCCTACACAGCCGCCTCCCCGCATGCCCCCTGTTCCACTTGCCCCTATCCTCCCCGCCCGCTGCATCGTGTCTCCTGTAGCCCAGAAGTGCCGCCGCCAGGACATGAAGAGCAGGACCCCGGCCACCAGGACGCCATGCCCCCTGCGTTGTCTTCCTTCTGCTGCCGTCGTTGCCCTCCTTCAGCTGCAATGCCGCTGCCCCTATGCGCCCTTCCCCTTGCCGTGCGCGCCTTCTGCAGAACAGCCGCCGGCTTGGGGTCTTGTTTTCCGCGCGCCAGACCTGCCCAATGCCACCACCCCTGCCCTGTGCGCGCTCCACCACGCCTAGTGCTGGGACTTGCCCTCCCCTGTGCGCTACCCTTGCCCTAGACCAGCGCCACCTAGAACAGAAACCAGAGCCGCCGCCCCAGAACAGGATGAGCGGACTGCCGCCGCCCTCTTCGCTCGCGAAATTCGATCACCATGATGCGTCCCCGAGTAAGGTATGGAATCAAATCCCCTCGTCATCCTCTTTCATTTGCACCGCTTCTCGCGCTCTCTCGTGCCCGGAATTGCCGGGAATTTGGAGAACAGTTGCTGCCGGTCACCATTGCTATCTGTTTTGAGCTTTTTGCAATTTAGTCCCTGAACAATTCTGTAATTATCGTGTAATTTTCTGTGTCTTGTGAAAATTACAGAAATCCCCCTGGATCTATTACATCTTCTCAATCCAGCCCGTGGAATTTTTCAGATCTAACCCTGAACTTTTCCTATTTTGCAAGCATTATTTTCTGTGTCTTGTAATTCTTTCCTGCTAACCCCCAAAGTCTATAGTTAATTACGTATAGGTCCCTGCAGCATTGTTTCATGCATAGTTCCCACGTTTTAGATCCGTTTCGATCCGTTCTTTTTGCATTAGTCTTCTAAAACCCTAAGCTATCGTTTAATAGTGTTGTTTTTACCATAATTCCTATTTTTAAAATTAGATATGAATTTAATTTGAATAATATCCTCTCATCTAGTTTTTGGAAATAAAATCCAATTAAGTCTTTACTCCGGTTCTCATAATTAATGTTAATTTGATTAATATCAACTTAAATATGTTTGTAATTTAATTTGTTAGTTCAACACGAATCATATGAAGTTATGTGTTTATATGCTCTCACTAGTTTCTTTTATAATTAATTGTTGAAATAGGATAATTTGTACATTGACAATTATATATACAATTTGATCAAGTTGTACTTTATTTTTATAAATGCAAATATAATATGAGTTAATTATAATTAGGGATATTTCTCTTTTATATCTTTTACATTAGTTTTCTGAATTAAAATAAATGAAAGCCTATAGTTTTTTATTTCTTTTATAATATAAATCTCCCGATAGCTATCTTTTGAACCCTAGCTCCGTTTTTCGCATTTCTGGCGCTCTTTTGACCGTAGTAACGAGATCTATTCTTTTGTACGCTCTTTTAAAGCTTTCTTTTTATTTGGTGTAACCGTTCTTAGTCATTCTTGTTTGTTTGCTTGCTTTAATGCTTGGGCCCGATGCTTGTGTGACATTAGAAGGAGTGATCCAAGAGTTTTGAAGATTAAGAGTTTCGAGAATAAGAGTTGAAGACTCTGAGCAGCTATTCTCTAAAAGAAAAGCAAGTGTTTCCTTAATCATTCTTTTGTCCTAATAATCATAATAAATATAACTTTTTCTTTATATGCATGCATGTGTCCTAAGTTTGACGGATCCTAATTAAGGATATATTTAGTCTTTATGATCATTCCTTGTCAACCTGGGTTTTACCTTTATGTTGGGTAGTTATTGCTTAGCTGCTATAACTGGTTCCGGTTTGGGAATAATTTATAACCATGATGAGAACAATGATGATGCTACACCTGTTTTATCCATGTTCATGCGCTATGTGTTATTAATCACAAGATCATATGTTTTAATCGTAACATGGAGAACCACTCAGGAAAACAGTGCAACCACAATACTATATGGCTCTGGTCTTGGCTAATTAATTAGAAACTCTAGCTTGTGATGATCTTACCGAAAGGGCAAGAGGGGAGTGTGTTGATGGGGTATAGCCTGGTCCTCTTGGAGGTTTCGTTTATGGTCCTTGGCTAAGGTACCGCCAGTTATGACCACTGTGGCCTAAAATCTTAGCAGATGTTCATAAATTAGGGAATCTTTGTAATGGCCTCGTAGTGAATCTCTTGCCACTCACCTCGGAAGTGTTTAAGAGGCTAGCTACCTCGGATAAATTAGGAGATACGAATTGTGGGTAAAGTGTACAACCTCTGCAGAGTGAAAACTGATATATCAGCCATGCTCACGGTTAAGAGTGGCTTGGAGTTGAACTTGAAAATGAATTAAATCGTGTACCATGTTTATGGTTATGGTTATGGTTATGCTGTATCTCTCCTATCTCTTTTAATGTGGATTTTGGTATAAACTTATACTTTAGTAATCAGGTGCTAATAAAATTTGACCAACTAAAATTACTTATCGCAGTAAGCCAGTCAGCCTTTCCTTGATTCTGGCCTTCATGTCATATAATTCCCAACACTTGCTGAGTAACAACTATAAGTGTACTCACGCTTGTTATAATTGCTGCTCAAAGGAGAAAGTGATGTGAAGTCTTTTGAAGATGCTGCTGAGTTCTAGGTCTACGCAACCCCCAGTCGATTGCCTGTGAAGTTTGGAGTCTTCATTTTTAGGATAAGCTGTATAACTCTGATAATCTTTATAGTCTTTTAAATTTCTTTTCGTGATACTGTTGCTGATTATTCACTAATGAAGTTACTATATGTATGGATTATGCATTCGGTTTTGTTCTTAAAACCGGGTGTGACAGGTGGTGTCCCGCTACTAAAACGGCTTCGAGGGCTTTCAAATTTGGATCCGGTACTAAAATAGGTCCAGGAACTTTTAAATTTAATCCCGGTACTAAAATGGCTCTGTGGCAGATTTAGTACCGGATCAAATTGTGTCCACATTAACGTGCGCGACGAAAGGTTGTTTTTCTTAAGGTGATCTTTTTATGCATCGGTTCCTGTAAATTCTGCACTTGCAATGTCCATATCATCATCTTCATGAAATTTAAGTGCAGCACCTACAATTGGGCGTAGCATAGTTCTCTTCTTCTTAGGCTTACTTTCCCTCGGAAGCTGCAATGTAGATCTAAAAGTAATGAGACATGACATATAGCAACTTGTTATATGGACATACCATACAAAATCATACTATGGAACTAGGGATAAATAATTTGAACGACTAAGAAAATACAGAGAATAATAGATGTTAAATGCCGACCTTTTTATTAGTTGCTGCTTTCGTCTTGTGACACACACTCCCTCATTTGTGTGTTTCTTTTGTGACACACACTACCTCATTTCTTGGCCCGCAATTGATTCCACCTCGTTCAACTGCCAAATGAACGACTACTTGTTAATCTCTATGTGCTGTACAACTTAATAATAGTTTTCTAGTTAATTGCTTAGTTTGTGTCAAGCCCATGCTAGAAAGATCACAGATAAAGTAACTTAAATCATCCGTTTCTAGTTAGTGCCACAAGCCCATAACACTCTTCTTATAAAAATAGACTGCAAAATATGTACTTCCATCCTCCGTCCCAGAATATAGATACTTTTCATGGTCAAAGCTAAAAATAGTTGACTAAGAACAAACCGAAACATAGATAAAACTGAAGGACGGTGGGAGTAAATTAAAAGTAACGCATTAAGGCTTGGTGCATCGCTGCCATTTACCATAGAGTTGCCTTCCTCTGCCTCTCTCCTCGTGGCCGATACGGCTGTGTAGGCAGCATCGTTTTTCTCTAGTTTATATCCTCCTTTCGCCATATATTCTGTTACTAGGTGATCACCGACTAGTAGTATTATTCTGATGTTCTGGACTTGTTGCTTTGCAAAAACTGTAGTAATGATCGTTCCTATTTATAGGCGGTATGGCTTATCTCTCGATTGGCATTACCTTTGTTAAGTATATATTTTCAAGAAAGAAGTCATGCCGATGCTTTGGTTTGCTGCCAACTGTGCCACTAATTTAAATGCAATTTTCAGTTTCTACCAGAAATAAGCTGAAACCATTCAGGATTTCTGGAAACGGTTGATGCTTCCTGAGTTTAAGAGGTTCACATGGATTTCTTGAGCCAAGTCTCGTATTGCAGAATCCTGTTTGTCTAGTATGATCCTCCTTTTCCTTATTTTAAGGAGGAAAGGTTCACATAACTGGAAGCGGTTGATGCTTTACTGAATCTAAAGAGGTTCACATGGATTTCTTGAGCCAAGTCTCGTATTGCAGAATCCTGTTTGTCTCATATAATCTTCCTTTTCCTTAGTTTAAGGAGAACAGTTGCACATAATTTCCTACTGCCTGTTACTTGCTCACCTTTACAGACAGTTTTCATTTACTCCCTTTATGGTCCTTAATTTCTGCTCCTAAGCGTTGTTGCTGTTTAAGCTATGAAACTACTTCCAGTAAGTCGGTTGCTTTCTTGCTTCCTTCTCTTTCGGTCATGCTTGTTTTTGTTAATAAGAGTTGCTTTATATCCAAAGCTATCTATGTGATGTCTTTTAATTAAGCACCATATTCAGCCAAGAGTTTGAACTTAGGTTTTATTAGATGCTTACTATTGCCATAGTGTGTGGAAAAGTGTTTTCAAGCCAGCTTTATGTCTTGTTTTGTGTTGTGTCCTCAAGTAAAAGGGGAAAAAAATCATGTCCGCTGGAAAAGATGCTTTCTTTGCAGAATGGAAGAGCAAAAGTCCCGTTCTTGTTAAGAAATATGATGCTTCTTTGTCGGAGAAGCTCATATTTCTGTATTACCTAATTTGTTAGGCTTGCATGCCATGACGACGTTTGGTTAGATGCTGCCACAGTTGTACAAAATGCTCACTTTTTTGTCCGGTGGATTTCTTTCATTACCATATTGATTAGCCATTGTCCCAAGTAGCACTCCACAAGAAGGTGAAGACGGGATAAATGCTATGAAGGATAAAAAAAGAGATAATATGTTGGTTCAGGAAATTTACAAAACACACAAAGCCAGGACCAGACCACCAAAACCACAAAACACACTAAACCTGGAGTCCATCCAACTCGAGGCATAAGGTAGCCAGCCCCTTAGCCCCAACGTATTGCCAGGCGTGAGCCTCATCTTTAAATGCTTGAATTACCACCTGCAGATTGGAGCCCCCGAATCCAAAACACAAGCATTTCTATGTTTCGATAGGATCCAGGTGCCAAGTATACAGAAGGAATTGAACCCCTTCCTATGTTATTTCTGAAATTTCCTCTCGGCCTTTTTTTCACCAACCAGCAAAAGTAGTTCTCCTGGTGGGTGTCAAGCATATCAAGTTTAGAGGCTGCAGGATAGCGCACCATAACTGTCTTGGAAAGACACAAGACGTGAGGATATGCTGGATCGTTTCTTCCTCTTGGTCACAGAGGAGGCAACGCTCTGAACGTGGCAGCCCACTTTTTTTAACCGATTTGCCGTCCAGCAGCGATTTCGGATGGCTAGCCGTATAAAAGGTCTTGCATTTCCACGGCGCCCAAGACTTTCAAAGTCTCTCCATGGTTCAAAAGGGATGGAGCCAACAAAATAACTTTTGTAAGCTGATCGCGTAGAGAACCATCATGAGGCCTCGGGCTTCCAGCGAGGTATGTCGTCTGTGTTATTTAAGTTAACACCATAAATTAAATTCCATAATTCCTATATTCTGCTAGGCCGGTCAACCCAAATGCATTTCTAATGTCAGTCACCCAAACATTTTCCAGCAAAGCCTCGCTTACAGCTCTCTTTTTTCTGATCTTTACGGAAACATATTGGACCACATTCGGAGCAAGATCTTCCAGGCAGCAGCCATGTAACCAACGATCAGTCCAAAAGAGCATATTCCTTCCATTCCCCAGTGTAGTTTCAACTGCAACTGCAATAGCAAACATAGTCTTCTCGAGCTAAAGCCACCTTATTTGAAATGTCCATCCCATCACCTTCAAGTTATGGATGCCCAGTCCTCTAAGATCGATATGTCTCATTGTTAACCATATTAAGGCCCTATATTGTACGCCCATGAGGACTATATATAATTTCTCATCCCTAAGAGACAATTATCTTCGAAAATCCGTGAGGTTAGTAATATGATATGAAAGCCATGGATTAGGGTTAGAGCTAATCAAGTTTTTTAGCCTACCCACGATCCCATCCGGCACATCGCCATTTTTTTTCTTCCCGTCACGGAACCGTTCGCGGTCGCCCGCGCCGTCCACGCCGGCCGTCGCGCCTCTGTCCGTGCCATCCGCGCAGGCTGTCGCGCCCCTGTCCGTGTCCGCGCCGTCCGCGCGTGCGCCCGCACGGCCGTCCGCCCGTCGACAGCCGCCGTCCGCCCGTCCGTGGATCCGCCTGTCCGTCCGCGCAGGCCGTCGCGCCCCTGTCCGTGTCCGCTCGTCGCCAGCGGCCTTCCGCCCGTCCGCGGATCCGTCGCGCCCCTGTCCGCGCCGTCCGTGCGTGGGCCTGCGCGGCCGTCCGCTCGTCGACAGCCGCCGTCCGCCCGTCCGTGGATCCGCCTGTCGCGGCCGTCCTGTACTCCTACCCATCGCTGCGTCGTCGCCCTGTTCGTGGTGCAGCCCTCGCCACAGAGCAGTGCAAGCGGCCGGACATCCCCACGTTCTCCGCGCTGATTCTTCAGTCTGCTACGGACTGCTTCATCAGGCCACCATCGGTTTTCTCTCCCTCATCTGCTCTGTTGGCCGCATTGCTGTCTGGTGTTGCTATTAGCCTGCTTGGGACCTTCATCAGCTGCTGTACAGGGATACATCGGCTGCTTGGTGTTTATTGCTGTCATTATTTGTCATCATCATGTCCCAGCCTAATGCTATTGCTATTTCTACAAAACTTGATGGTTCCAGTAATTATCGAGAGTGGGCTTTCTCTGTCAAAACTGTTCTCAGAGGTTTTGGTCTTGCATCTCATTTGACTGATGACCCTCCGGTTCATACGTCAAAAGATGGTTCTGGTGCTGCTGCTGTCAAATCTTGGCGTAATGATGATGGAAGGGTTATGAGTGCCATTGTCACCAGTATGAAATCTTCTTTGATTATGAGTCTTGAGAATCACGACACTGCAAAAGTGATGTGGGAATATTTGAAGGGGCGCTACATTCAGAACAGTGGTGCTCTCCTGCTCAATTTGATGCAAAGTCTCCATGGTCTTCAGCAGAATGACATGTCCATAGAGGAGTATTACAATGCCTTTGATCGTTTGATGGGACCTTTTCTCTCCATGGTACCTCAGTGTGATAATGGGTGTTCAGGCTGTTGTGCTAAGAAGATTAAGTTCATTGAGAAATTCCTCATATATCAGTTCTGTCATGGATTAAAGTCTGATTTTGAGTCCATCCGCAAGCAGCTGCTCAATGCTCCCACTACTCCATCCATTGCTGATGTATTATCTGCTTTGATTGCTGAAGAGACACGTCTTTCTTCTCAGTTATCTTCTGTACCAGTACATGTGCCAGTTCATCACAGTGTGCTAGCAGCCCCTCAGAAGACGTATACAGCAAAGGACAGTTCTTCAGAGCCTTGTGAGCATTGCAAGAAGACTACTCATCGTTCAGAAAATTGTTTGCTTGGTATCCAGAAAAGTTGGCTGATTTCCGTGCCCGTCGTGCTGCTTGTGGTCGTGGCACGACTTCCACATCTAGAGGGTCTGTGTCTGCTGCCTCACCTGTCAGTGCTGATGCGCCCACTGTTGATGCTTCTAATAATATTGATGAGTCACGTACTATTCCTCATGAGTTACAGGTTGGTCAACGATATAATCTACAACATCGTACTGCTATTGGGCCTGCTGACAAGTATGGATTTCCCCGTGTGAATTCTTTTGTTGATGAGCCATCTACTTATCAGGAAGCCGCTAAAATTCCGGAATGGCAATTTGCTATGTTTGAGGAGATTGCTGCTCTTGATCGTACAGGTGCACCCGCCACAGGTGCTATGTGGAGTGTGCCAAGACACACACTTCAAGCCTTCGATCCAAAGATCGAGTTAAGTTCGCTCGCACCCTGCTAAAAGCCCTATTCACCAACTCCTCAGAAGAGTAATTCCACTCACACCAAGACTATCCACCAATTCCCACACATACCCATGCAAAGTGTAGCAAGGCATCTCATATATATATCAAGTGTATAGGAAATCAACGAGTTGAGGTAAATAAAGAGGCTATGCAGGTTCATCTCGTAGTGCTACTACAGGAAGCAAATACCATATCTAGCTAGCAATACCTAATAGGTATTCAGATTGTAGATGGGTGTGAATCTAGATTCTCTTAGTAGTCTTCCTGGGCCTCCCGGGTCTTCTGGTCGTCCAGGACGTCGATCAACTCCTTCTCACGGGGACCTAATCTTAAATACGTATAAAGATAGGGGCTAAAGTGCAAAAGTGCAACTGCTCAAATAAAATCCAAATCACAAGAAAATCTACTCTAACGAGTAGATCATGACTTCAGAAGAATTATGAAACTGGTTTGATAATTTTTGGAGGTCCGGTTAATTTGTTATGAATTTTCTAAAGTTAAATCATTTTCTAAAATTAATAAAAAGGATTTTGAAAAAGAAAACACACAGTCAGCGCGACGTGTCAGCACACGGGCATGGCACGTGGCATGCTGATATCAGTGTGACGCCAGCAGGTGGGGTCGGGTTTGCTGACGTCAACAATGGGCCTGTTGATGTCAGCGTTGCTAGCCGGTCAATGGTCAACGCGTCAAGGCCTCCGGTACACCGGTCAGTGGTCCCACTGGTTAGCCTCACCTAGAGGCTGACAGGTGGCGCCCAAGGGTAAGCACAATAAAGCAAAAAGAAAAGGGTTAACTCGGTCTAGTGGGCTGAAAGGTGATGGGCCGACTCTGTTCAGCCCATCTCGCCTTGGCTTGGCTCGCAGGCCGCCTAACGAGTCCGCGTCATGGCTGGGCAGGCTGGCTCAAGTTTAGCAGATCAGCTCAGCTTGCGGCTCAACGGGCCGGCTAAGTCCGGACAAGCTGATTTGTCTTGGTGGTTTGGCGGGCCTGCTTCCTGACTCGGTCCACCGTCACTGCCAGCCAGGGCCCACAGGTCAGTGGTGCTCCTTCACACACTGATGAGTAGGGCCCACGTGTCGGTCTTGGTGGGATTGCGCGCAGCTGCAAGGATCCCAGGTGGATCTGGCTCGTGTGGCATGTGTGCATGTGTGTGAAGAGGGGGTGTGTGTGGCAGACGCATGAGAGGTTTTTGGGGAAAGGCTGCAGCGGCCTGGACGCGACATGAATGCCGCATCGCGCCATGTTGGGATGGTGACCGCGCACGACAAAGCCATGACACGGCCACAGCGAGGTCAGGAAGGCGGCAGTCCGGTGGAGGTGGTAGGGTCAAAGCTTGGCGGCGAGGTGGAACACGTGCGAAAGGCTCAGCCTTGGGGCACATGGCGAGAGGGAAGGCACGCGCGTGGGCAATCAGATGCCTAAGGCTGCGGCGTGGCCGTGCGGCGCATGCAGGAGTCCGATGTCCCAGAGTTGCAACGGCCGGCGGAGGTGGCTTGGTGGCATGGGGAAGGTTATCGGCGCAGCATAGCAAGGCCAAAGCTTCGGTCTTGCGGCCGGCTTAGGTAGTGGTCTGTGGCAGAACCAATCTGAATTATACCGGCTCAAGCACGCGAGTCCACTCTAGAGGGCTCCAACGTACTTCAAACGGTATAATCCCTTGGTCTGTCGGGTAGCGTCCCGATAAACCACCGATACAGGATCAAATAAGGTTACCTCACACGAAGGTGAGTCCAGAGATACAGTCACCATCCTATTTTACAACACAGGGAAATTACTTTACAAGAGTTTCGGAAAGTAGAATAAAGTTCCACACTACGCAAAGTTATTACAAAACTTACAGAAATAGTAAAGGTTCCAAACTAAGAGTCATTATTACAAACCAGTTTTTAAAGTTCGAGTTCACACAGCGGAAATTCAAAGTACGATAACTATACACGTCGCCAGTAAGGACGTCATGCTAAGCCATGGCATAACATCACCCGTTATGATCAGGGTTGGCCGGGGACGGGTCCCACTCCACGGACCAACCATCAGGCAAAGCATAAGGCCATGGCATGGTAAGAGTAGGTCTTCAAAGACATTACCTGAAAAACAAATAACTAGCAAGGCTGAGTATTCTAATACTCAGCAAGGCTTACCCGGTATTGGGTATACTTAGCCCATAACGAGACCATGACGGCTTTAATGGGGTTTTGCGTTTTGTTTCAGCTGAAAAGCGACAAAGAGTAGGTCCTTACTTTCATATTTTAGCTTTCAGATTCTAGTTCCTTTAACCATTCTAAGTGAGCACCTGTAACTACTCAAGCAAGGTAGAGTCTTTTTAAACATACACCAGTATTACTCATCAACAACATTACACTTGTTACTCTATGTGGCAAAAGAGTTAAGCAGTCTCAATCCTCGTGAGAAATGGACGATTCTGAATCGAATTTCAACCCTTGCAAGGTAAACCTAACTCACACGCTTGGAACACCAACAGGTCGTTCCGAAGCAACCGTTTGCCTTTCATTCCGGGTTGTGAAACAATGCCACCACAAGCGACTGTTGGACCATACGCACATCCAATGTGCAGGACATACGTCTGTAGCGCGACTACATGACCGTATTCCTGTCTGCTCCACAGAACGTACTCCCACAGTCGGTGCGTGTAAACATAAAATAAAAGTCGAGTGGTGGGAGACGAGTCCACTTGCCGGGCCGATTGGTTACTAGGCTTACCGCTTACCATATTTCGCGGCATGTGGCTAGTACTTTCAAACGCTTAACTGCCACTACCACACACTGCGACCTTAACCAAATTCATCAACACAGATGGGGTATCCTTTCTTTCCAAGATACTACACATAACCCCGTCCGTCATCCTTATAGTGATTGCAGAATTGTAATCAATCAATTCCTATATCGCGCGAGTGACAGGAAATCACTCGACTTCTACCGGTCCTATTAGCATAGCACTAGTCGGACTCAGTTTCTAATATTCAGTACATTGGTTCCTAGGGAGATGCATCTACGGTTTCCAGACAACTCCTAAGAACGTAATGCACAAGTATATATATATATATAAAGGTAGATTGCAGTGTAAATAAAATAGTAGGTTTATGTCCGGGGCTTGCCTTTACTGGTGGGGCTGGAGTCAGGGATGTTAGTATTATTATCTTCCGAACTTGGGTTCGGGCCTTCAGAGAATCTTGCAACAACGTTCGCATGGTCTTCAGAAACATCCTCTGCAGATTCCTAGGATATCTTGTAGGTACCGTCTACGGAAGTAGTCATATCTACATGCAATGCAACATTACATTCAAAGTGTGTACATAAACCTATTTTACTTCATGATAAAGTTGCAATCCAATACTCATTTAACATACTACTCACATAACAATCAAAAAGATCAGAAACTAACTTGGGTAGAGCTTTAGTTGGACAACTGATTAAAATTGGCTATTTGTTAAAGGTTACAACAGAGCCAATTGGAAACAACAGGGGTTCAGCTGATAGAATTGGTAAAGAAGGGGGTTATCTATACAGTTTTAGGAAATATGCTGATTTCTATTTGGAAGAGAAATCGGCAGGAGCAGTCTCTGTATATATGTAGAAGAGATTAGCCGATTTGAATTCACCTGGGGGTCAAATTGGCTGATATGGATAGGAATGTTAATGGTACGGTGCTTCAAGGATAGATCAAGGAAGGATCTTGCCGATTGGATTATCAGCATGTTTCTGGTCTGTCCAATTGGTTGGTGCATTGGCCTTGGCCTTAACTGATTCATGTGCATCAGGTCTAGCCGATTGGATGTCTACGGGTGCTAGCTGATTGGCCAAAGCTGTATCGGTTGTGCCTAACAGAGATTCTTACTGTGCTAACTTGCCGATCTGTGGTGGTGTGCTTCGGCGGGTGCAGCCAATATGTCATCTAACCGGATGTCTAGCTGATCACTGCGCATCGGCTTAGCCGATTTGTGTTTTTAGCAAACTAGTAGATCTGTGAACATCAGTACACTAGTCGATCAGTGTATGCAACTATTCAATATTGGAAGTAGCCGATTGTGCAACAACTACTCGACTCGTGTAGCATGTAACTATCCGATTGCGCATTGGTAAACTAGTCGAGAGTGTGAACATCAGCCGAGCTGATATGTGCGTATGTACTAGATTTGTGAATCGGCACAAAGTAGCCGATCAGTGTATTGGTAGACTAGTCGAACTATGTATTTGTGTGGTTTGGCCTCGGCGTGTTCAGCCGATTGGTGGGTCGGCTGTGTAGCTGGTTTCCATCCTTAATGTTCTTCTATATCTACTGGGCAATATCAGCCGTGTAGCTGATTGTCCTACTCTGCACTAACGGTGCTTAACTGAGATGTGCTTAAGTGTTATCCTAGGTAACTAGGTGTGGTTGTATCGGCTTGATTACGTCAGTACAATAATCAATTGACGTACAGCCGATGGGTTCATCTAAATCAGACCTGCTACAAGAACTAGGTGGAACAGAACACTAATATTGGACTAGGCTGATGAGATCACAAGCGCGGAACTAGTCTAACGAGAATGTGGCCGAGGGGCTTGTACCGAGGAGTATATGTTTTACAGATGTGCAGCCGGTTGTAGTGTGGTTGAGGGTATGTGGCCGATAGGTGTGTGTCCTATGGGCATATAGCTAAAGGGGTGTGTGGCCAACATCTCAGTCGATAAATCGGCTGACATAAGTGTGCCGACAGAGAAGGTTAACCAAATATCACAACAGTCTGCCATAGGGGCAGCAAGCACATCAGGCATGGTGCACAATTTAACTTCAGTCAATCTATCACAAGGACTTTGGCTACCAAGAGCTAATTAAGTCTAGCGTCACACCACCAGCAGGTTAAATATAAATCAAATGTTTCACTTGCAGATTAGACTTCTCATCTGTTTTACAGTTGCACAACAAGATTCGAACAAGTGGCACAAGAATCATATTGTAACAACAAGCACACATGACTAAATATAGCTTTAAGTGGTTCATAATTTATTCCAAATCGTACATAATGACTCAAGTGTCACAAGGTCTCAGGTATGTTAGCTAAGTTGTACTGGGGTTACGAGCTAGTTTTAGCAAGCATACAAACAATATCACGCATAAGCAATCAACTTTAAAGCACATGCTCAGAATCTGAGCAGCCGCACAAAGACACTTGTTGTAACCATAACTCATGTTATAATTATCCAATAAGGGTAACATGACTTACTCAGGAACAAGAATTAGCTACTGAAATTAACACGTAGGAAAGCACCTCTTAGTAACACTCAAAAAGAAAACTATATCTAGGAACCAAATAAATGCAACAACTTGACATGCAGCAAGGATCTGGTAGCACAGATTAACTTGCATGATAACACACTGATAAGGAGTGTAAAAACAATTTACCAGCATTTATTGCCAACCTAAGGTATTTATTTTAGCCTCAACAAGACAAACTGAACAAAAATAGATTTACAAACATGCACATAGTTTCTGGGCTCAAAATTTTTACAGTGAACTAAACATGTTGAAGCAAAGCTAAGGTAAAATTTTCAGCATTAAACATGGAGGAATGCAGCTAGAATTAAATTATGAACTTTCTATCAACATACAACAAAAAGTACTCGAATTCTAAGTAAATGAGCAGTAAAGTACTCGAATTTTTTACACAAAGCTACTTATGGAACATACAACCTAGGTTCCAAAATTCAGCCACAACACATGCATATAACATGAGATACAAATAAAACACTTATTTCCTAATATTTAATCTACATCAGAAAATATATACTTACAGCTCAAACTTCCAAAATGAAAGTAGTCGAATTTTACTTAAGAATTCCAACAAAACTGGTTTGGCATTTTTATGATTTTTCTATGATTTACTACGATTTTTCAAAGTTTCAGCCAAATATTTCAAAAAGATCCAGCGCGATACTATTCATCTGAGTCATGGTCTGTGCAGATAGGTCCCTGGAATTATTCCTATTGTTGTATGGGATCTCTGGTCGCAATTTTTGGAACAGAGAAAGCTTAGCGAGCTTGATTCCGGCGATGGGGTGCTTCCCGGAGGCGAGGAAGAGGTGGGGGAACATGAGGGACACGAGGGCTACCTTTGGATGGGCTCGGTTGACGCCGGGGTGGCTGGAGGAGGGCCGACGACGGTGACAGTAATTTGCTAATGGTGGCAGTGGTGCTCCGGCGAGCGGGGTTGATAGGGAACAGGGGGAGGAGCTTCAAGGGGCTAGGGGCAAGCGATTTTGGGGGTCAGCTCAAGCGAAGAGAGGCCGGAGGGGCGAGCTCGGCGTGGGATGGTTGAGCAGCAACAATGGAGGACAACGGTGGTTTCTGGTAGTGCGACCGTGAGCTAGAACCGGCCTTTTATAGGTTGTAGAGATAGAGGAGAGTGGAAAGGGCGCAATGCCGCGGCCCTGGATGGCTGCGTTGATGCGGTGGGCGGCGAACAGAAGTGCCGGCGAGACCGGGCGGCACTGGCAGCATCACAGGCAACGTGGTACTCGGCGAGGGGGCCAGCAAGAAGAGCTAGGGCGGTAGCTGGGCTAAGGAGCGACGCGTGGAGTGGCTAGAAGCTGGAGGTGGCGCTGGGGAGCGGCCGAGGCTCAGCACATGGCCGGAGAAGCAGCGGCGTCAGACGTGAAGCAAAGCAGAGGAGCAGAGCAGAAGCCAGAGGAAGAAGAAGGAGAGAGGGGGTCCAAAGGACCTTTCTGGAATTTGCAAAACCTCAGGGATCTCACTGTAAACTAAATTTTTTCCACTATTCCAAAGCTCTAATGAAAAGATGGTTAAAATGAAAGTTGTAGAGCTTTTCAAATTCTACAACTTTGCTTTAGGGCTCAAGTTCAGAAACCTAAAGCACACTGTGTTATTTTACCATTTTGCTCTCAACTTAAAAATTACATAAGTTTTGTCCTAATGGTATAAATCTTATGAACTTTTGGGCTTATTTGCAAGCATTTAAGGCTGGTAATGATTACTTTCACCTTTTTCACTTTGACCCTTGGTAATTTTTGGATATTACTTTTATACTTCAACTAATTTACATAAAAGGACTTGTATTTTCATAAATTATATAAACATCCTTATTATGAAATTACCTCCATCCAAAAATATTTTGCAAAAACAACCCTAGTTTTTCCATAATTATAAAAATACCCCTTTTACTTGCAGTTTAAATTTTCAAAAGCTTCACATAAACACATACAAGCTTTACACTACCAAGCACATACTTCACAGTAAATAATGTGCCTAACTTACTAGTACATGAACTGTCACATGGTCGCGCACGTGCGCGGGCACTCGGCATGGCTGAGGCCACGATGTAACACCCTAATGTAATTTCCCCAAATTTTAAGGAATTTATTTGGGCTTAAATAAAATTTCCAAGGTTTCCTCTATTTTATCTCGCATTTAAAGTAATTTTATAACACAGAAAAATAAAATTTATTATAGGATCAACTTGCTTGTGCATTCATGCTGGAGCATTGTTTTATTTGTGTGGAGTTGTTAATTTTGAATTCAAATTTATTTGAATTCAAATGGATTTGTTTGAGTGGTTTGACTGTAGAAAGGAAAAAGGAAAGGAGAAGGAATAAAAGAAGGCAGCCCAAACCTTCTCCTTGGCCCGACCCAGCTCCCCCTCTCCCTCTCTCCCTCACGGGCTCTCTCTTCCCCTGGCCCATTTCCTCCCTCGGGTCTCTCTCTTCTCTCCTCACTCCCGTGTGGGCCGTGCCCCGGCCCACTCCCTCTCTCAGCCGGCCACCCCGCGCGCTCCCTTCCCCCCTTCTCTCTCTGACGAGGTGGCCCCACACGTCAGCTCCTTCCCCTTCCCTTCTTTCCCCCTCCCCTGTTCTTCCCCGCCGGCCGGCCGCTCGGCCACTGGCCGTGGCCCCGTCCCCTCCGTGCCTCTGGGCCCTTTCCCGAGCAGCACGCCGGACCCACTCCCCCACCTGGACCCTTCTAGAAGCCCGGTTGCGATCGGATGTGGGTGAGCTGCAACGGCCGCGGGAAGTACGGGATCCGTTGCCGCGATCCGCACGCCGAGGCTGCCAACCCTTTTTTCTTGGCCGCGTCCGCTCCCTCGTGTTCTCGTCCAGCCGCCACTGCTCATCCCAATCTTCCCCGTGCCCTGGAGCTCGCCAGATTTGGGCCAGAACCATCGCCGCCGGTGAGTCGCCTCCGAGCAATTGCCGGCCGCCGGTGAGTCGCCTCCAAGCAATTGCCGGCCGCCGGTGAGTCGCCTCCGAGCAATTGCCGGCCACCGGTCAAGCTGTGCTGACCTCCTCACTCCCTTCGCAGGACCTTCCCGTGCAGCACCGTGGAGTCAGGAGCCTTGAGCTGCCCCAGCGACCTTCTTCCCCGACGCCGTCCCTGCGCCGCCGCTTGTCCTCGACTCCGGCCGTCCTGCGCCACTTCTCCGGCTTATTCGAGCCTGGGTGAGCAACAGCTCAGCCCCCTCCTTCTTTTTGCATTAGTTTTCATGTGCCTTGGTCAATCCCGAGGCCGGGACGCCGCTCGCTGGCGAACCAAGCCATGCGGACCCGCCGTCGCCCGTGGTCTGGCCACACAGAGCCCCAACGAGCCCTTCTGTAACCCTAGGTCGGTTTCTCATGCTGTGCCGTGCCTCCTTGACCCGTTTTCCGCCCGGATTCCAGCCCGGAGGGCCAAGATTGGCCAGCTCCGGTGAGCTGCCGCCGCAGGGGCAGCAATTCCGGTGACCCCCGCCGCCGATCGCTGCCCGATCAACCGTAGGCGTCTGATCCAAAATGGGCGGCCGAGATTAGATCGTGCTGAGCATGAATCAGAACCACCGGATCTGGATCCAACCGTTCTGATTAGATCATACCGGTTCGGGGTGAGATGGAGTCACAGCCGTCCGATTTAGATCGGATGGCCGTGATGAGCGCGTACCGCTTCGCGTTAGGGATTAGATCTGAGCCGTTAGATGACGATCCAAGGGCCCAGAACAGAAGTTACCTCTTCAGCCGTTCCTTTTTGCTAAAGAGCCCTCGGGTTTTTCTGAAAACAACCCGCACTCCAGGGTAGTTAAAAAGAAATTGCAGATAAGCCCTGTTTTATTCGTTTGGACCCCTGAGCTTTCCAGATTTTGAACCCGCCATCCATGTCGCGTGTTTTCACGTGCTAGCCCCTGAGTCTATGCTTTATTTATGCTTAGGTCCCCAGTTTTCGCACAGAAACCCCTGGAAGTTAGGTTTTTCTTACAAATAGGTCCCTGGATCTTGTTTTAAGCGTAGTTTTCGCGTTTTAGCTCCGTTTTAGGTGTTCTTTATATCCACGCGATCGTTGTAACGCGTAGAATAGTTCTAGGCCAGTTTTATGTGCTGTTTCATTGTCTTGGTGTACTGTTGCTTATATTTTGCTATTGTTTGCATGTGTGTGCATGTGTGGCCCATGTCTTGCTGTTACGATCGTGAGTAGACGTCGAGCCACCGGAGCAGTACCAGGAGCAGCCATCTTTCGAGCAGTTCAAGCAGCAGCCGGGAGAGTACGAGGAAGGCAAGTATAACATGAACCTCCTATCACTTTTAAATACAATTTCATACTGCATTTTAATTCTGTATGCCTATAAGGATTTCCTAGCCACTTTATATCCTATATATATATCCTTTGGGTTGCATTATGGTTAGTTGTGCTAGGTTGCTGCGCTATAACATATGTGGGTCCTTTTTAATTAATTTGGCTAATGGTCTTATGCAACTTAATTCTGAGAGTGGCCCTCTGTGCTGTGTGCTTGAGTGGCTCACGTCTCCTTAAAAGATGTTTTTAATAGAAACATGGTTTAGGGGGCCAGCACGGTGCTTAGTGCTCGGTTGGCCACTCTCCATAAGGACCGGTTCATAGAGCGACAACCTGGGACAACCGCGCAACCACAAGACTGGAATGGGACGGTCTTGACTTACTAATTAGGTCGTGTTGGTTCGGGAGTAACTTACCTGCGTGGGCAAGAGGGGTGGTAAGCTTCAATGGTCCCTGCTCCTCCGGCTTGGTCTGTGCTGTGTGTCTTGTACCCCCGGAGGTGGGCCCCATCGTCGCCGATCCAGAATCCTTAGCAGTTACACCTTACCAACGTGATCCTTTGTAACGGTCTCGTAGTGTGCTTGCTAGCCATCTCACCTAAGGAAGTGTGATGAACCACTAGCGTAGCTCACGACTTGTGGGTAAAGTTGTGCAACCTCTCAAGAGTGTAAAACTGATATATCAGCTGTGCTCACAGTCATGAGCGGCCCAGATCCTCCTTTTGATTAGTGGGGTTATCAACCTTTGATTAGAAAGATTCCCCGGGTGGTTTGGTTTGGTCGGTTCTCAGTAGTTCTTAATTAATACTAATTAATTTCTTATGCAATTTGGGTTCATGGTAATTCATCCACTTGTAGTAATTAGCTTTAATAAAATTTTGCCAAGACTAAAAGCTAATGCAGTGAGTCAGCCAGCCTAGAGCCTCATAGTTTGTGTTATACTTGTTGAGTACAGGTTTGTACTCACACTTGCCTCTCTACTCTTCTGTTCTACTTCGGATATCTTCGACTGCTGCACAGTGCCCGGCAACGTGGAGGACTACGTCAGTGGCTTCGACGACTTCTAGGCGTTTGTCTCCCAGTCGACGTCCCTGTGGCGCCCAGCTCTTCATGTATTCATTTTACGCTTCCGCAATCCTTGAAATGATTCTTGATTCAGTTGTAATAAAGATATTCATTTTATAATTTATACGCTTTTATTCGTGACATGTGTTGTGATATCTTGATAATCTGTTGTATATATGCGTGACTCGATCCTGGCGCATATATGATTGCTCGATTTATGTTCTTATAAATCGGGTGTGACAGATTGGTATCAGAGCCGTGTCGACTGTAGGACGAAGCCTAGATAGAAATGGGTCGAGTTTAGGGATTTCTTTTCGCTTGCTCTGCTTCCGCAAAACCCAAACATTCATTTTTGCTTCTATTCCTTGAGTCTTAAGCCCTTGATTTGCTATCTCTCCTATCTTTTCTGAGATATAGTTTGAGCTTTTCGTAGACGTTGGCCTGAGTCGCTTAGTCCTGTAATTTATAAGTTTAGGCTGTCCCGATGAAAACACGCTAGAACGAGTGTGTTAGTCGAGTGGTGTGATAAACTCGACTAAGTTGTGAACATTGAATGGTTGTTATTGTGCAAATGTATGATTTGGATCTTTGGTTGATTGCATAGTTTAGTAGTTAAATTTGTTCATGCAAATCGACCCTAACCCAACTTGAACTAAATAATAAAAATTGAGTTAGATCGTTGGGGGTAAAACCGGTATTCCTTTCTTTCTGCCATATCCTTCCGAAGTTTCATTTCCGCAGCTGCACAATATCTCCTTCTCATAAATTTCGTTTGTTGCAATCAGATGGTGAACACCAGGCGCACCGGTTCCGGTTCTGACCAGCAGGAGCAGAACAACCAGAATACTGGTCAGCCGTTGCCGATGCCGCCACCACTGACCCCGGAGCGGTTCTTCCAGCTCCTGATGCATATGATGGCGACCCTGAACAACACCGTTCAGGCCCTGCAGCATATCCACGCTCAGCCACCGCCTCCACCGCCGCCTCAGCCCCGTGATCGGCGTGCGGATTTCCTGAGGGGTCACCCTCCGACCTTCTCTCACGCCACGGACCCACTCCAGGCGGACGACTGGCTTCGTTCGGTGGAGCGCCAGTTGGTTGTTGCTCAGTGCGACGACCGTGAGCGAGTTCTGTACGCAGTAGGGCAGCTGCGAGGCTCCGCTCTTGATTGGTGGGAGTCCTACCCCGCTCAAGACCGTGATGCTCTCACGTGGGACCAGTTCCGTGAGCGTTTCAGGAACCATCACATTCCTGAGGGCATTATGAAGATGAAGCAGAAGGAGTTCCGTGCCCTTAAGCAGGTAAACTTGAATGGAATTCTCCGCAATTTCTTTTGAGCTTGATCTATCCTTGACCTCTTTCGTAAGCTTGACATATTGAGCGATTTCCATCCTTGTTATCTGTGTTCGTTGTTTCAGGGATCGATGACGGTGATAGAGTATCGTGACCGTTTCCTTCAGCTGGCCCGTTATGCCCCTGCTGACGTCGCTCGTGATAGCGATAAGCAGGAGTATTTCAAGGAGGGACTGGATGATCACATCCAGTATGCGCTGCTGAACCACCGCTTCGACAACTTCAACCAGCTGGTTGATGCTGCCCTCAACACCGAGCGCAAGCGCCGGGAGATTGAGGATAAGAAGAGGAAGATGGCTCCATCCTCTTCGGGCAGCAACACTCGTCCCCGCTATCAGCATCCACCACAGTAGCAGCAGAGGCCGCCCCAGCAGTACCAACAGCGGCAGCAGTACCCGCCTCGTCCTCAGCAGCAGCAGCAGGCGGGACAGAGTCAGAGGCTTCCAGCGCCTCTGGCTCCACCAGCTCAGAGGCAGGGAGCGCCCACTCCTCCTCCTGGGCAGCAGGCCGCTGCACTTCCTCGAGTGTGCTTCCACTGCGGCGAGCCAGGGCACTACGCCAACGTCTGCCCTCGTAAGGCGCAGGCAGGACAGCAGGGGCGTGCAGCACCGCCCAAGGCCCCAGCTCAGGGCAGGGTGAACCACGTGACGGCCGAGTCAGCGGCCGAGGCTCCCAACGTGGTCATTGGTACGTTCATGGTTAATGCCCATCCTGCTACAGTGCTTTTTGATACTGGTGCTACACATTCTTTCATCACCCAGTCTTTTGTTGAGCATCATGGCATTCCTACTAGCACATTAAAGAGGTGCATGTTAGTATCTTCACCGGGAGGGCAGTTGAGGTCTCATGTCTTCTGTCCCAGAGTCAGTGTGGCCATAAGGGGGGTAGATTTCAGTGCGAATCTGATGGTGCTAGACTCCAAGGGCATTGATGTGATCCTCGGGATGGAGACTCTTGCCAAGTGGGGAGTCCAGAAAGATTGTGCTCAGAGGACTGTTCTTCTGTCAGCACCGGATGGTCAGGAGGTTACTGTTGGAGCTACAGAGCCTTCTGGATTTCTTCATCAGATGGAGGCTAGACCCACGGATGGTATTCGCGTGGTGTCTAAATTCCCGGATGTCTTTCCGGATGATTTGCCAGGTATGCCGCCTGATCGTGACATTGAGTTTTCTATTGATCTCTTGCCTGGCACAGCTCCTATTGCTAAGAGGCCCTATCGTATGGCACCTGTTGAGCATGAGGAAGTTAAGAAGACTGTCGACGAGTTGCTAGCTAAGGGTTATATCCGTCGCAGTTTCTCCCCTTGGGCTTTTCTTGTATTGCTTGTAGAGAAGAAGGATGGCGCGAAGAGAATGTGCGTCGATTATCGGGATCTGAATGCAGTCACTATCAAGAACAAGCATCCGTTGCCCCGTATTGAGGATCTTTTTGATCAGCTTCAGGGTGCTTGTGTATTCTCGAAGATTGATCTGCGTTCGGGTTATCATCAGCTGAAGATTCATTCCGAGGATATCCCGAAGACGGCATTCACTTGCAAGTATGGGCTATACGAGTATACGGTCATGTCCTTTGGCTTGACCAATGCTCCGGCTTTCTTTATGCATCTGATGAACAAGGTTTTCATGGATTATCTGGACACCTTTGTGGTGATATTCATTGATGATATCCTGATATATTCCAAGTCAGAAGCAGAGCATGAGAAACATTTGAGGCTTGTGTTGCAGAGGCTCAGAGAGCACAAGCTGTATGCCAAGCTCAGCAAGTGCGAGTTCTGGATTGACGAGGTTCCATTCCTCGGTCATGTTATCTCCAAGGGAGGTATTGCTGTGGACCCCGGGAAGGTGAAGGATGTGCTTGACTGGGTTGTACCACAGACGGTGAAGGAAGTCCGCTCTTTTCTGGGCTTAGCAGGTTATTATCGGAGGTTCATTGAGAATTTCTCCAAGATTGCGAAGCCTTTGACTTCCTTACTAGAGAAGGGTGTGGATTTCTCGTGGACTGATGAGCGTCAGAGTGCCTTCGAGGAGCTGAAGAAGAGGTTGACTACGACGCCAGTCCTTACTCTGCCAGACCAGAGCAAGAGGTTCACAGTGTATTGTGATGCTTCGAGGGATGGTCTTGGTTGCATCCTGATGCAGGAAGGCAGAGTGATAGCTTATGCTTCACGGCAGTTGCGCCGGCACGAGCTAAATTATCCCACTCATGATCTGGAGTTAGCCGCAGTTGTGCATGCTCTGAAGATATGGAGGCATTACTTGTTTGGGCAGAGGTGTGACATTTACACCGATCACAAGAGCCTCAAGTATATTTTCACTCAGAGTGAGCTGAACATGCGGCAGCGAAGATGGCTAGAGTTGGTCAAGGATTACGACCTGGAGATTCATTATCATCCGGGCAAGGCTAATGTTGTAGCAGATGCTCTGAGCAGGAAGAGCTATGTTAACATGGCTGTGGCTTTTCAGATGCCTCAGGAGTTATGCGAGGAGTTTGAGCAGTTGAGTCTGGGTTTCTTGCATCACACCTCGAGTACATCGTTCGAGGCAGAACCTACTCTAGAGGCAGAGATCAGGCAGCATCAGAAGGAAGATGAGAAGCTGCAGGAGATCCGTGAACTGATCAAGATTGGCAAAGCACCTCATTTCAGAGAGGATGATCAGGGTACCTTGTGGTACAAGTGTCGTATATGTGTGCCGGATGTGAATGATCTCAGGAAGTTGATCCTGAGTGAGGCTCATGATACAGCATATTCTATCCATCCTGGCAGCACAAAGATGTATTACAACCTGAAGGAACGATTCTGGTGGTATGGAATGAAGCGTTCTGTTGCGGAGTACGTGGCTATCTGCGACACTTGTCAGCGTGTCAAGGCAGAGCATCAGAGGCTAGCAGGGTTATTGCAGCCATTGAAGATTCCAGAGTGGAATTGGGAGGAGATCACTATGGATTTCATCGTTGGCTTGCCTCGTACTCAGAAAGGGTACAACTCCATATGGGTAGTAGTGGATCGGTTGACGAAGGTTGCTCACTTCATTCCGGTGAACACTACCTACTCCGGTGCTAGACTTGCAGAGTTGTACATCTCCAGGATTGTCTGTCTACATGGTGTTCCTAAGAAGATCATATCTGACCGAGGATCTCAGTTCACTTCACGGTTCTGGGAGCAGTTGCATGATTCGTTGGATACGAAGCTGCGTTTCAGCACTGCTTATCATCCTCAGACAGATGGGCAGACAGAAAGAACCAACCAAGTGTTGGAGGATATGCTTCGAGCTTGTGCTGTCCAGTATGGTACCAGCTGGGATAAATGCCTGCCGTATGCGGAGTTCTCGTATAACAACAGCTATCAGGCCAGTCTGAAGAAATCCCCTTTCGAGGCCCTATATGGTCGGAAGTGCAGGACTCCGCTGTATTGGGATCAGATTGGCGAGAGGCGGGTGTTTGGTCTGGATATTGTTGAGGAGGCCGAACAGTTGGTACAGCAGGTGCGAGAAAACCTAAGGGTCGCTCAGACTCGTCAGAAGAGCTACGCGGATGTTCGTCGCCGAGACTTGACCTTTGCAGTGGGTGATCATGTGTACCTGAAGGTCTCGCCGATGAGAGGAATCCGCAGGTTTAATGTGAGAGGGAAGCTCCTCGATACATTGGTCCGTTCAAGGTGTTGGAACGGAAAGGTGAGGTGGCATATCGTTTGGAGTTGCCTCTCAGTCTCTCGGGAGTGCATGATGTGTTCCACGTGTCTCAGCTGAAGAAGTGCTTGAGGGTGCCAGAGGAGCAAGCACCGATAGAAGGGTTGGATGTGCAGGAGGATCTGACCTACATCGAGCATCCGGTAAAGATTCTCGAGACATCCGAGAGAGTTACCCGAAACAAGAAGATCAAGATGTGCCGTGTGCAGTGGAGCCATCATACGGAGGATGAGGCTACTTGGGAGCGAGAAGATGAGTTGAGAAAGACATACCCCGATATCTTTGCTAGCTAGCCTATCCGAATCTCGGGATAAGATTCCTGTAAGGGGGGTAGGTTTGTAACACCCTAATGTAATTTCCCCAAATTTTAAGGAATTTATTTGGGCTTAAATAAAATTTCCAAGGTTTCCTCTATTTTATCTCGCATTTAAAGTAATTTTATAACACAGAAAAATAAAATTTATTATAGGATCAACTTGCTTGTGCATTCATGCTGGAGCATTGTTTTATTTGTGTGGAGTTGTTAATTTTGAATTCAAATTTATTTGAATTCAAATGGATTTGTTTGAGTGGTTTGACTGTAGAAAGGAAAAAGGAAAGGAGAAGGAATAAAAGAAGGCAGCCCAAACCTTCTCCTTGGCCCGACCCAGCTCCCCCTCTCCCTCTCTCCCTCACGGGCTCTCTCTTCCCCTGGCCCATTTCCTCCCTCGGGTCTCTCTCTTCTCTCCTCACTCCCGCATGGGCTGCGCCCTGGCGCACTCCCTCTCTCAGCCGGCCACCCCGCGCGCTCCCTTCCCCCCCTTCTCTCTCTGACGAGGTGGCCCCACACGTCAGCTCCTTCCCCTTCCCTTCTTTCCCCCTCCCCTGTTCTTCCCCGCCGGCCGGCCGCTCGGCCACTGGCCGTGGCCCTGTCCCCGCCGTGCCTCTGGGCCCTTTCCCGAGCCGCACGCCGGACCCACTCCCCCACCTGGACCCTTCTAGAAGCCCGGCCGTGATCGGATGTGGGTGAGCTGCAACGGCCGCGGGAAGTACGGGATCCGTTGCCGCGATCCGCACACCGAGGCTGCCAACCCTTTTTTCTTGGCCGCGTCCGCTCCCTCGTGTTCTCGTCCAGCCGCCACTGCTCATCCCAATCTTCCCCGTGCCCTGGAGCTCACCGGAATTGGGCCAGAACCATCGCCACCGGTGAGTCGCCTCCGAGCAATTGCCGGCCACCGGTGTCCCTCGAGCCGTGCTAACCTCCTCACTCCCTTCGCAGGACCTTCCCGAGCAGCACCGTGGAGTCAGGAGCCTTGAGCTGCCCCAGCGACCTTCTTCCCCGACACCGTCCCTGCGCTGCCGCTTGTCCTCGACTCCGGCTGTCCTGCGCCACTTCTCCAGCTTATTCGAGCCTGGGTGAGCAACAGCTCGGCCCCCTCCTTCTTTTTGCATTAGTTTTCATGTGCCTTGGTCGATCCCGAGGCCGGGACGGCGCTCGCCGGCGAACCAAGCCATGCGGACCCGCCGTCGCCCGTGGTCTGGCCACACAGAGCCCCAACGAGCCCTTCTATAACCCTAGGTCGGTTTCTCATGCTGTGCCGCGCCTCCTTGACCCGTTTTCCGCCCGGATTCCAGCCCGGAGGGCCAAGATTGGCCAGCTCCGGTGAGCTGCCGCCGCAGGGGCAGCAATTCCGGTGACCCCCGCCGCCGATCGCTGCCCGATCAACCGTAGGCGTCTGATCCAAAATGGGCGGCCGAGATTAGATCTTGCTGAGCACAAATCAGAACCACCGGATCTGGATCCAACCGTTCTGATTAGATCATACCGGTTCGGGGTGAGATGGAGTCAGAGCCGTCCGATTTAGATCGGATGGCCGTGATGAGCGCGTACCGCTTCGCGTTAGGGATTAGATCTGAGCCGTTAGATGACGATCCAAGGGCCCAGAACAGAAGTTACCCCTTCAGCCATTCCTTTTTGCTAAAGAGCCCTCGGGTTTTTCTGAAAACAACCCGCACTCCAGGGTAGTTAAAAAGAAATTGCAGATAAGCCCTGTTTTATTCGTTTAGACCCCTGAGCTTTCCAGATTTTGAACCCGCCATCCATGTCGCGTGTTTTCACGTGCTAGCCCCTGAGTCTATGCTTTATTTATGCTTAGGTCCCCAGTTTTCGCACAGAAACCCCTGGAAGTTAGGTTTTTCTTGGATATCTTCGACTGCTGCTCAGTGCTAAAATTTTTCGTGTTTTAGCTCCGTTTTAGGTGTTCTTTATATCCACGCGATCGTTGTAACGCGTAGAATAGTTCTAGGCCAGTTTTATGTGCTGTTTCATTGTCTTGGTGTACTGTTGCTTATATTTTGCTATTGTTTGCATGTGTGTGCATGTGTGGCCCATGTCTTGTTGTTACGATCGTGAGTAGACGTCGAGCCACCGGAGCAGTACCAGGAGCAGCCATCTTTCGAGCAGTTCGAGCAGCAGCCGGGAGAGTACGAGGAAGGCAAGTATAACATGAACCTCCTATCACTTTTAAATACAATTTCATACTGCATTTTAATTCTGTATGCCTATAAGGATTTCCTAGCCACTTTATATCCTATATATATATCCTTTGGGTTGCATTATGGTTAGTTGTGCTAGGTTGCTGCGCTATAACATATGTGGGTCCTTTTTAATTAATTTGGCTAATGGTCTTATGCAACTTAATTCTGAGAGTGGCCCTCTGTGCTGTGTGCTTGAGTGGCTCACGTCTGCTTAAAAGATGTTTGTAATAGAAACATGGTTTAGGGGGCCAGCACGGTGCTTAGTGCTCGGTTGGCCACTCTCCATAAGGACCGGTTCATAGAGCGACAACCTGGGACAACCGCGCAACCACAAGACTGGAATGGGACGGTCTTGACTTACTAATTAGGTCGTGTTGGTTCGGGAGTAACTTACCTGCGTGGGCAAGAGGGGTGGTAAGCTTCAATGGTCCCTGCTCCTCCGGCTTGGTCTGTGCTGTGTGTCTTGTACCCCCGGAGGTGGGCCCCATCGTCGCTGATCCAGAATCCTTAGCGGTTACACCTTACCAACGTGATCCTTTGTAACGGTCTCGTAGTGTGCTTGCTAGCCATCTCACCTAAGGAAGTGTGATGAACCACTAGCGTAGCTCACGACTTGTGGGTAAAGTTGTGCAACCTCTCGAGAGTGTAAAACTGATATATCAGCTGTGCTCACAGTCATGAGTGGCCCAGATCCTCCTTTTGATTAGTGGGGTTATCAACCTTTGATTAGGAAGATTCCCTGGGTGGTTTGGTTTGGTCGGTTCTCAGTAGTTCTTAATTAATACTGATTAATTTCTTATGCAATTTGGGTTCATGGTAATTCATCCACTTGTAGTAATTAGTTTTAATAAAATTTTACCAAGACTAAAAGCTAATGCAGTGAGTTAGCCAGCCTAGAGCCTTATAGTTTGTGTTATACTTGTTGAGTACGGGTTTGTACTCACACTTGCCTCTCTACTCTTCTGTTCTACTTCGGATATCTTCGACTGCTGCACAGTGCCCGGCAACGTGGAGGACTACGTCAGTGGCTTCGACGACTTCTAGGCGTTTGTCTCCCAGTCGACGTCCTTGTGGCGCCCAGCTCTTCATGTATTCATTTTACGCTTCCGCAATCCTTGAACTGATTCTTGATTCAGTTGTAATAAAGATATTCATTTTATAATTTATACGCTTTTATTCGTGACATGTGTTGTGATATCTTGATAATCTGTTATATATATGCGTGACTCGATCCTGGCGCATATATGATTGCTCGATTTATGTTCTTATAAATCGGGTGTGACACACGACGTGGCCGCAGCACGCATGTGGCACTCCGGTGAGGTTGGACCGCAGCGGTACTGGGCTGCAGGAGTGAATGAAGGTGATGGCGAGGGGCTCCTGCACAAGCATCGGGATGGGTGGTCCTAAGGCTTCTAAAGGACGGCTCATCGGCAGTGCAAGGCTCACACTGGTAGCAGGGAGATGGAAAGGGCTATGGGGCTGTGGCCTACTGGTCAGGACTAACGAAGATGAGGGTGGTGATGTGGTGGGTCGACGCAGGCAGGTCGAAGCCGTGCAGAACGCACGGCTTCGTTGAAGGAGTCGTGTGGCCGCATGCTTGACGGTGGAGTCCCATGGCGGCTACGCAATCTCGTGGCAGCAGCGCTAGATGGTCCCCCTCCATGCTCTCCCTCTTCTCTTCCTCCTTTGCTTCTTTCCCTCGGTTCGTGGTGGCGGTGTTGGGAAACCCCCAAGGTGGCTAGGGTTTCCGTGGCGTCCAAGGGGGTTTTTATTGGGGCGCCGCGGCTAGGTTTTGGCGAGGGGTGAGCGCGGGGTGCGGAGGATTCCGGTGTCTGTGCAAGGATGCGTGGCGGCGGGCGGGGCAGCGGGGTGCGGCCAGGCGGTTTCGCTGCTTTGGCAGCTAGCGTGCGCGGTGCAGGAGCGGGGCGCGGTGCGGGTAGGTGGGGCCGACAAGGCCTCACACGCGTGGGCGTGTTGGCTGAGAGTGGGACAACGCAGGTATGGGATGGAGTGGGGCAGCGCGGCGTCGGGAGGAAGGGGAAAGTGGAATAGTGCGGGCTGATGTGTGGGTCCGGGCTAGCATCGGCTAAGTTGAGGGGCGTTGTCACACCCGGTTTTTAAAGGACAAACCGAATGCATAATTATATGTATGCCAGGAAAAAGTTCCATACATATAATGACTTCATCAGTGAATAATCAGCAACAGTACCACGAAATAAGAATTAAAAGAATATAAAAATTATCAGAGTAATACAGCTTATCCTGGAAACGAAGGCTCCAAACTTCATAGGCAATCGACCGGAGGTTGCGCAGGCCTAGAACTTAGCATCATCTTCAAAAGACTTCACATCACTTTCTCCTCTGAGCAGCAATTATAACAAGCGTGAGTACACTTATGGTTGGTACTCAGCAAGTGTTGGAAATTATATGACATGAAGGCCAAAAGTAAGGAAAGGCTGACTGGCTTACTGCGATAAGCAATTTTAGTTGGTCAAGTTTTATTAGCACCTGATTACTAGGGTATAAGTTCATACCAAAATTCGCATTAAAAGAGATAGGAGAGATACAGCATAAGCATAACCACAACTATAAACATGGTCCACGATAACCATAACCATAACCATGGTCTACGATTTAATTCATCTTCAAGTTCATTAATCATGTGAGGGTCCAAGCCACTCTTAACCGTGAGTACTGCTAATATATTAGTTTTTACTCTGCAGAGGTTGTACACTTTACCCACAATTCTTGTCTCTCGAATTGCCCGAGGTAGCTAGCCTGTTAAACACTTCGGAGAGGATGAGGTCAAAAGGATATACAACAAAAATACGCCTCGGTCCGACTATGATTAGAATCAAAATAGAAATATTTTTCAAAATATATTTTTAAGCTTAAAGTAAATCTAGAGAAGTCTAGATAAATATTTTAACCCACGAAAACTATATCCGGAAGACTCGGGAGGTAATTTGGGTCACGAGGATTCCAAATAAAATATTTTGACTCATGAAAAAGAATTTTAGAGCCTTCCAAATAAAAAAATGGATCTAGCTCTAGGATAAATAGAATAATTGCCAGAAAAATCTTTAAAATTCTCGAAAAATCCTATTAATAGACGAACATATTGTAAAAGATATTCACATCCTAAAATTCAATATTTTAGGGTGTGACAGGCGCGGGCGGCATGCTGTGCTAGGCTAGCGGTGCTGGGCTGATGCGGAGCTGGGTTGGAGGCACAGCTTTGGGCCGGTTCACAGGCCGTGCAGGTTGGCAGGCCGGATTGGCCAGCTGGGCTAGCATGCATGGTTTTGGTGGCTTGGGCTAGACTTGGGTTAGGGTAGGTCTAGGGTTTGGTCTTGGAACGGGTTAGGCTGGGGTTAAATTAGCTTTTGAATTCAAATTCGAAGGGCACACTTCGAATTGAATTCCACTCATTTTCAAACAATCAAAATAAATCCAAATCGAAACCAACATACTCCAAATTTGTAGAAACTCGAATAACTCCAAACATTTCACACTAACAATATTATCCTTTGATCTCATTAGGTTTTATTTTTCTAGGAATTTTGAGAGAGAAAGAGAGATCAACCTTATATTGGATCTATCTATAGCACTTGCACAGAAGTTTTTGAAAACCACGGTTTTTGCATCTCATAACATTCCGTAAAAAATCCGGGATGTTACACAAGGTTAGTAACACTCATGACCTTCTCCCATGCCACTAAACAACAACCGCCATTAGCATTTTTTCTACCTGTCCACATGAATCCTCTTCTGATCTTGTGCACCGCTCGCAAGAACCCCTTGGGTACCTTGATTGGGACCAGAATGTAAATGGGAATAGCGGTGAGCACAAATTTTACCAATACTGCTCGACCAGCCAAAGTTATTAAAGAGGCTTTCCAACCTGGTAACTTGTTAGCTATTTTTTCAATCCGAGCCAACAGATCACATCTTGTCAGCTTCCTGTTCGAGATAGGCTACCCCAAATAAGTGGTGGGAAAGTTGGAAGTGGTGCACTGCAAAGTATTGTTCACCACATCTTCAATTTCCTCATCGCATTGTATAGGAATCACAGTACTTTTCTGCAGGTTGGTCTGTAGCCCAGAAGCCTCTCCAAAAGTTTGCAAAATATTTTTGTGTGCTGAAGATCCTGACCATTTGAGCTGATAAATAATGCAACATCATCTGCATACAGAGACAGTCTCTGTCCAGCTGACAGGAGAGGTGAAAGTAGCCCTTCCGCATCAGCCTTACCAAACAAGCTGTTTAGAACATCCATGACAAGGATAAATAATATTGGGGAAAGTGGGTCTCTCTGACGCATCCCACGCTGATGAAAAATGGGTTTCCCTGGTTCTCCATTGAGGATGATTTGGCTGGATGCTGACTGCAATAAGTTGGAGATGATAGATCGCCAAGTAGGACCAAAACCCAAGTGTGACAGAATTTCTAGAAGGAAGGACCAGTCCACTTAATCGAATGCTTTGGAGATATCTAGCTTCAAGAACAGACTCGAGACTTAGGGTTTAGGGTACAACTGTCCATGTTGCTTCAATAAAAACTTTTTGCACTTTTTATTGAAGCAACATCGACAATTGTCTATTTTCCATTTTTATTGAAGTAACATGGACAATTGTACAGCTTTGGAGATATCTAGCTTCAAGAACAAATTTAGCTATGGCATCTTACAAAATATACGTAGGAGACTAAATCTAAAAACTTTTTTTTGAGGTAACAACTAAAACCTTTCTTATATACTTTCCATTTTTATTGAAGCAACATGGACAATTGTACAACTGTGGTGCAACAAAAGAACACAGAAGTCTTCAACAAATGCATGATGTCCAATCTATTCAAGCAATGAATGATGTGTTGATGTATTCATAGCATGAGTACGCTTTTGGTTCCATCTCGATAACAAGGAATGCATAATTTGGTAACAAAGCATGGCTCAAACTTGGGCAAAAGAAATGAAAAACCTTGAACATGTAGCCTCTGGTCCAATCGTTCAGAAGTAGCTAGCATCCTCTCCTATCCTTGATGTACAATTTGTTAGCATAACCTAACTAGAAAGCATGGACTCCATACCTTAGGAAGGTTAAATCGTGTTAAAGCTGGAAGGCTGGCGGTGCACAATATCTTCATGTCCTCCCAAATAGGAAGCTAGCAGCCTCTTACCTCTTTCAGGTGGCACCAACACCCAACACTACTGAATGCCCATCCACTGCAGTCAGACACTCTTAAGAACTAGTGTCCTTCAATGCAACAAGAAGTCTATCGGCAAATTTATAGTGATTCAATAGGGAAAAGTAACATGCGAGCCATGTTTTTAGCGTAATTGTACGGTTTCTATGTCACTAAAGCTGGTTATTGATGGTGTGATCGAGACTATATATAAACAAACAGTTGCATGGGAAGGGTTAGTAATACATTTTATTTTTTGATACTTTCCCTTGGTCAGCATTATGTTTGTTTAAGGCACTGCCATTTATCATGCTCTAAAATGTGGAGATTGGCTTAATATATATAACACAAATCAAATCAAAGTGTAGTCCAATTCCATCCATTATACATGAGAAGGGTCTTCCCACCTATTCTTTGGGGATGCCATAGCACATACCACTTCAAACACATAAAGTTGGGCCCCAGCGAGATTTCCCGATAACCCCCACCCCAGCGTCTCTCTCCTGGGTGATGTAACCCTAGCCTATCAGCCGCCGCGCCGCCGCCGGCCGGTTGGTGTCGGCGGTGGCCTGCGGCGTGGCTGAAGCCGGCCAATCCGCACACCCTCCTCTCCTCTCGCCCTCTCCCAACAAGTCTTCCTCCACCCGGTCGCCCTTGGTCCTCGTCAACTCCCCCTGGTCGCCTACCTCACTGGTGTGGGCTGCTCTTGCCTGGTCACCACCAGATCCGCTCTCCCCAGGCCCGGATCTACTCTCCCAGATTGGGGCGAGCCCTTTCTTTCTGCTTCTTGTGGCTACCCGCCGCCGCCGATTTGGGCTGCCGTGCTTAGTTGCCGGCTGCCCCAGCCGATGTGGTCGCCTCCCGCTGCCCTCTCTAACCGGGATCTATGCTTTGCGGGCCCGTGCTGTCAGTCTGGGCTCCAACCATTATGCCGCCCATACACCAGTTGTCACCGTGCTCATGCGCCGCTCTCGCTCCGCGTCGAGAACTACTGTTGCTAACTCTACTTTGGGGGCTGTCTCCGTCATCTTTGTGCTGCTCGTGGGAGGGCTTGTCTGTCGTGGTCTTCTCACCTTCATCGAATTATTGTCACCGTGGTATGTTCGCCTTCATGTCACTTTGGTGGCCGCGGTGTTGGGGGTCTAGATCTAGAGTGCCATGAGGGAAAGCTCTGCGCTGGCATTTGCCAATGCTGACAACGGCTACGTCCATGTGCGTAGTTTGCCTTGTTGAAGGCGTTGTCACGGCCACTAGACCTCTAATTTTGCCAAGTGAAAACTCAGTTTGCTTGGTCGAACAAATGACGGTGGCGTTATTGGCATCACTACCTTCTTGGAGGCGTCATCTTGCTTTGACCATCGCAAGATATCTCGGTTGGCTTCTCATTGCTTGGTCGGTCGAGTTCTTAGCAATTAGGCTTGGTAATCCCTTATTCTGGCAGGGTTTCTGCTGCTTCTAGTTATTTGGGCGGAGGTTGTATGTTGGGGATTTGTTTTCTTCCATGTGTCGTGTTTCTGCTTTTGCTGCCACTATCTATGTGGTTGCATGTTTTTGCACTTCCGGGGTTCTTCCGTAGTTGTGTTGCTGTAACTCTCTTCCTCTTCATGAAATACATGCTCAGACACATTCGTGGAAAAAACACATAAAGTTGAGGATTTGATCTGCATCTGTATGTTTTATTCTTGATTCTGCTCCATATCTCATAAGCAGCTCGAACCAGAGACAAAATCTAATGATTTTATGCATTTTCATTTTTTGAACATTTTGACGCTTTTCACAAGATTAAATTGGATTGCATCAAGTTTGTTTAATCAGAACAAATAAGCAGCTAGCAGACAAACTAATGCACCTAGCAGTTCCGATTTGAAGCCCTGTGCTTTGCTGGCCATGTGACAGTCATATCAAGTTTTGTCAGGATTTTGGATGTGTTTGTTAGCCTTCTTAGGATACACTTTGATTGAATTTTTTTTGTTAGGAATTTGATGTTTAAGGGGTTCCTCTACTGCATGCATGGCTGTTGGCCAGGAGTAGAAAAGCAGCAGCAAGTGCACAGATGAGAATGAGAGGCATGGAAATGAACCAAATGCCCCATCTACAATTCATCTTCCTCCTCCAGCTCTGGTTTCTTTGCCTCTAGAACATTCTAAAATTCCCATGTTGAGCTGATCCAGATTCAATCCCACTTCTATTGTATCTAGACTCATTTGCTGTTGAGTCAACTACATAATGGAGGTTGCTAATAGCTTCGATCTTTGAGCGCTCTAAAAACAATGTTGAGCCCCAATCGAAAACTATAATTGATCAGCAGAACCATATCGAGAAGCTAAAGAGCTTCAAGCCAACAAAACAAGACCCAAACAGAAACAGCAGCTATGGACCAGAAGTTCACAAGGCAGTGCAAAGGATCTATGGTGGACTCAAAAGGAGATTCCAATGGAAGCTGCTTCTAGTGGGTACCCTGTTAACTCAGAAACGGTTATGCTATAATGCATGCAAAAGGATCCCAATGCAGACTTATATAAACATCAGCCACACAAGACATTTACAAGGGATATAGGCTTATATATTTGTAAAATTTGCATCGGCCATATGGGCAAGGGGCTGTATTAGACTTCTTAGACTACTTTTCTTCTTCTTAATACAGTTACAATGCAGTTCTTTCATGTTCAAGAAAGATATATAGGCCTAAAGCATTTGGTTCTTATGCTATAATCGTCTGGGTTAACATATCCTTATTGCAGATAGATTTCTATTTGACTGTTAACTTCGATGCTGCTATTGCAGGTCGCTTTATCTGAACATACAGTTTGAGCTCTGTGAGGTGATGTAGTTGAGAAAGATGAGAACCGGTTCTTCCTTTAGAACAATGAAAGTCCAGATTGGACAATACAACAAAAGAGAAAAATAATTGTGACATTCAGGTAATTAGAAATATAGACACTAGGTTTAGTGTGAAAAGTGTATGCTTGCTATAGTATATGTGTGTAGTACAAAAGAATAGGGGTATAATTGTAATTCTGTAAAGTGTAGGTCCTTAAGTGTTAATTGGGTAAAATGGGAGATAGCATCAAAAACCTAGGGAAAATATAACACTAGGTGTCAAATTTATATCACCATAAGAAAGAAGATGCAATAGATAGATTAAATTCTAAGAAAAATAGGTCTTTATGTGAAAACAGGGACCTAAATATAATTAATGCAAAAAAAATATAGGTCCTCTTATGCAAATTACTGAAGTATAAGAGTAACCTTCAGAGTTTACTTAAGGGTTAATATGCAAGAATACAAGTCATCATGACATCCCTTGAAAACTTACAAATGTATCTAAAATTACATCAAATCCATCTTGGTAAGGACAAAAGTAATTAAAATTCCACCTTTGCTCAAAATTTAACATGTAAAGCTGCAAACTTTGGCTTTTTGAACTTGAACCCTAAAATAATATTGTACAGTTTGAAAAACTCTACAACTTTCATTTTGGGCATTTTCTCATTAAACCTCTAGATCAGTGGGAAATCTTTCTTTACCGAGAGTGTAACACCCTAATGTAATTTTCCTAAATTTTGAGGAATTTATTTGGGCTTAAATAAAATTTCCAGAGTTTTCCCTAATTTATCTCGCATTTAAAGTAATTTTATAATGCAAGTAGTTAAAATTTATTATAGGGTCAACTTGTTTGTGCATTCATGCTGGTGCAATGTTTTATTTGTGTTGGGTTTGAATTCAAATCTATTTGAATTCAAATAGTTTGTTTGAATGTTTGAGTATGGAAAAGAAAAGGAAAAGAATAGGGAAAGAAACCAGCCCAAACCCTCTCAGCCCGGCCCACTTCCCCTCTCCCTCTCTCCCTCACGGGCTCTCTCTCCCCTGGCCCATTTTCCCCTCGGGTCTCTCCCTTCCCCTCTTCTCCCCGCGTGGGCCACGACCCCGGCCCAGTTTCCCCTCAGCCAGTTTCCCCCGCTCGCGCGCTGCTCCCTCTTTCCTCTCTCTGACCGCCGGGCCCCGCGCGTCAGCGCCTTCTTCTCTCCCTCCTTCTTCCTCCCGGCGCAACGGCCCCCGACATCCCCGGCGAGCTCTTTCCTCCGGGCCCACACGCTCAGGTAGAGCCGCTGCCCTTCAAAGAGCAGCCCGACCCCCCCTCTGAACCCTAACCCTAGCAGCCACCGAGAACCTCCAGCGCCGCCGCTCCTTTTCCCTCCGCCGCGCAGACTCCCTCGTCCTCACCGTTGAGCCGCCGCTCCGCCGTGCCACAGACCCCGATAAACCCCGCATCCGCTCCGCCACCTCGCCTGGAAGCTTCCCACACCCAGCAATTGTGCCCCGAGCCTCTGCATCACCGGGGTTTCGCGAAGAGACCGCCGCCGGTGAGCCGCTCCGCCCCCGCAATTCTTCATCGCCGGCGACCCCTGAACCTGCCCAACCCCTCTGGCACCTTCACAGGATCTCCACGCATCGGTCCCTGGTGATCAATAGCCCGGAGAGCCTCGGCAACACCCCTCCCCGCGGGAGCCCGATCCTCCCCGCCGCCGGTCGTCGTCGTCTTCCTCGCTCCGCCGCGTCTCCGGCCTCCACAGCCCTTCGGTGAGCCTCACCCTCTTCCCTTGCCCCTTTTGCGCCCAGTGCCGTAGGTCGTAGACCGCCCCAGGGGCCGGAACCGCGCTCACGCGGTACGCCGGCGAACCCGAGCCGCCCCTCGCCGTGGAGAGCAACCACCCGAGCCCTATTTCACTTTCTTGAGCACCTAGATGAGTTCCCCATGCCGCGCCCTACCTCTAGGGCTTGATGTCATTCCAAACCGAGCCCGGAGCACCGAGATTGGCCAACTCCGGCGAAGCGCCGCCGTGGGAGCTGAGCTCCGGCGACCCAGCGTCGCCACACCGCCGCCCGGATCCCTCCTTCCTCTCCTGAGCCGTTCGATGCAGATCCAGTGACCCAGATCCATCCCGTGCGCGAGTCAAACGGGCAGCGTACCGGTCAGCATCGGTGTTTTTGCTAAAGAGACCCCGGTCTTCCCTGGAATCAACCCGCCGTCCAGCCCTAGTTAAAAAGTATTTACAGACGGGTCCTTTTATTTCCGTTTGACCCCCTGAGCTTCCTGAATTTTGAAACCGCGGTCCATGTCTTCGGTTTTCTCGTGCTAGCCCCTGAGTCTAGGGTTTATTTACGTTTAAGTCCTCGGTTTTTGTGCAGAACCACTAGAAATTAGGTTTTTCTTACAAATAAGTCCCTGGATCTTGTTTCGAGCGCAGTTTTCGCGTTTTAGCCCCGTTTTAGGTGTTCTTTATATCCACGCGATCGTTGTAACGCGTAGAATAGTTTTAGGCCAGTTTTATGATCGTGAGTAGACGTCGAGCCACCGGAGCAGTACCAGGAGCAGCCGGGAGAGTACGAGGAAGGCAAGTATAACATGAACCTCCTATCACTTGTAAATACAATTTCATACTGTATTTTAATTATGTATGCCTATAAGGATTTCCTAGCCACCTTTATATCCTTATATACATCCTTTGGGTTGCATTTTGGTTAGTTGTGCTAGGTTGCTGCGCTATAACAAATCTTGGTCCTTTTTAATTAATTGGATTAATGGTCCTATGCAACTTAATTCTGGAGCCGACCCTCTGTGCTGTGTGCTTGAGTGGTTTGTGCGTCCTTAAAAGATGTTATTTTTAGAAACATGGTTTAGGGGGCCAGCACGGTGCTTAGTGCTTGGTTGGCCACTCTCCATAAGGACCGGTTCATAGAGCGACAACCTGGGATAACCGCGCAACCACAAGACTGGAATGGGACGGTCTTGACCTACTAATTAGGTCATTTTGTTTCGGGAGTAACTTACCTGCGTGGGCAAGAGGGGTGGTAGGCTTCAATGGTCCCTGCTCCTCCGGCTTGGTCTGTGCTGTGTGCTTGTACCCCCGGAGGTGGGCCCCATCGTCGCTGATCCAGAATCCTTAGCGGTTACGCCTTACCAACGTGTCCTTTGTAACGGTCTCGTAGTGTGCTTGCTAGCCATCTCACCTAAGGAAGTGTGATGAACAACTAGCGTAGCTCACGACTTGTGGGTAAAGTTGTGCAACCTCTCGAGAGTGTAAAACTGATATATCAGCTGTGCTCACAGTCATGAGCGGCCCAGATCCTCCGTCTGATTAGTGGGGTTATCAACCTTTGGTTAGGGAGATTCCCCGGGTGGTTTTGGTTTGGATGGTTCTTAGTAGTTCTTAATTAATATTGATTAATTCTTATGCAATTTGGGTTATGGTAACTCATCCACTTGTAGTAATTAGCTTTAATAAAATTTGCCAAGATTAAAAGCTAATGCAGTTGAGTCAGCTAACTTTAGAGCCTCATACTCGTGTTATACTTGTTGAGTACTAGTTTGTACTCACACTTGCCTCTATACTCTTCTGTTCTATTTTGGATATCTTCGACTGCTGCTCAGTGCCCGGCAACGTGGAGGATTACGTCAGCGGCTTCGACGACTTCTAGGCGTTTGTCTCCCAGTCGACGTCCCTGTGGCGCCTAGCTCTTCATGTATCTCTTTCACGCTTCCGCAACTCTTGAACCGATTCTTGATTCGGTTGTAATAAAATAATTCATTTATGATTCATTTACGATTTATATTAATGTTATTCCTGGCATGTGTTGTGATATCTTGATAATCTGTTGTATATATGTGTGACTTGATCCTGGCGCATATATGATTGCTCGATTTATGTCCTTATAAATCGGGTGTGACAGAGAGGCCCCTAAAATTCTTGGAATTTCCAAACAGGTCCCCCGGACCCCCTCCCTCTCTTCTTCTTCCTCGGGCACGTGCTGCCCTGCTCTGTTTCTCCTGCCGCCAGCGCAGAGCCCCCCTGGCCGCCGCTCTACCGCCGCCGCTCCACCTCCTGCTTCTCCTTCTTCCACGCGTCGTCCTATTCCCAATCCCGGCTCTGTTCCCCTCCTTGCTGCCCTCCTCCGCGCGCGCCACGGCGTCCCGAGCCGTCCGCCGGCCGCCACGCACCTCACCGCCGTCGCTAGCTCCTGCTCGCACGCGTAATGCCCTTCCTGGCCTTAAGGCATGCTCAGCTGTTGCTTTGCGACTTGCTTTACTCCCCCGAGCACCCTAGGCCGCAGCATTTCCTCTTCCCCGAGCTCGATCCCTCATCGGACCCCCCGCCGCCCCCACTGCCCATCGTCGCCAGCCGCCTTCGCTCCCTCTGAACCCCAATCCAGTGCTGCTAGAGCACCGCCGTGACCCACTGGTGCTCTCCAGCCCGATCAATTTCACCCTCTCGCATCCGAGCCTCATCTTCCACAGCTCCGGCCAGCCCAAGTTCCGCCGCCGCCTCCTGCTCACCGTGGGCAACCCACTCCGAGCCCTTTCGCACCACAACAATCCCTTAGCTAGCACCACATCGACCCCGTGAAGCTCTATGACTCCTCCGTTGGTTCCCTAGTGCACTGCATCGACTTCCCGACGCTCGCCGGCGTCTGCCTCCGCCGCCATCATCACTGTCTCCACCGGTCGCCCCTAATCCGAAGCCTATGTTCCCAATTGACGGCACCAATACCTTCCCCACCACTCACTGGTGCTTGCATGTAGGTTCCTCGCCGGTGTTGGCCGCCGGGGCATTGCCATCGTCGTTGACCCCTCCGCCGCCGCTTCGGGCTCTCGTCGAGATCCCCTTTCCCGACCACCTCAACCCTCGACACGTGGTGCAATCGAACCGCCGTGAGCCCCTGAGACTTTCCCTCCCCTCGGACCTCGCCGCCGGTGATCCTCCTCGCCAGAACACGGCCGTCCCATCCCTGCTCCCCTTCTGCCTCTGGCCAAGGACCTCGGGATTAAAAGAATTGAAAGCCCAGGGGGCTATCTGCAAGACTTAAGACACATATGAATAGTGCCAGAAGGACCCCCTTGTGTTATTTGTGCTGTCAACTTTGAAATTCCATGTCAATGCAAGGAAAAATCATAAAAATGCAAACTAAAATTTGTTAGAATCCTCATTTTAAGATCTATAACTTTCCTTATAGATTGACTTTCAGTTTCTGAGTGGTTTATGCTCTAATTTAAATGATAAGTTTAAGTAGTTGTGGGCTAAGAAAATGCATAATAAATAGCAGAAAAATGGTAAAAATGTAAAATCAATTGTGTTACTTTTGCTTTAACATGGAGGACTTAGAAAAAATAGTTAACCTACTGTTTGTATAATAATTTCATAATGTGTAAGTTTAATTATGATTAATACCTACTTAACCTTATATATTTAATATCTGTGGATCCAAATGTTCAAAAATTATGGAAATATTTTGAGGTATTATTTTTGAGTAGTGTAACCTGTCCCTAAATTCTCAACCTAGGATCCAATGTTACACCACCAGAACAAATAAAACATGCTATGATAATGTATACTCTTATCTAAATAAAATAAGTCCATGGTTAAATAATAACCTAGGGTTAGTATAAATAATTAGCAAAACAAATAGATAAAGTTATTAATAATTAGTTTAAATATTGTAAACTAGCTCAACCTGTTACCTCATGCCATTAGTTAACTATTTAGGGTAACCCACCTTGTTACTTAATGTAACCAAATAAAATGATTAATACCCGATAAATGACTGCCCAGTAGAGAAGTAAATGATATGTATAATAAGTAAATTATATTTTTGTTGGATTGCAACTTTATCGTGAATTAAAATAAAAGTATATGCATTCCATAGCTTATAACTTTGCATATCATGTAGACTCGGCTACTCTCACCGACGGTGACTACGAACTAATCCCGGAACAAGGAGTGGAATCAGCTGAAGACCCCAGGAACGCCGTCGGAGATCTAATTGAAGTTCCGAACCAAAGTTCGGAAAACTTTGACACTACTGCCCCCAACCCTACGCAAGAAGAAAAGCCCCGAACATAACCCCTACTTTATTACACTGCAATCTATATTATTTATACCTATCTATGCATTATGTTCTTAGGAATCATTTGAGAAACCCTAGTTACATTTCCTAGGAACCTATGTATTGAATACTAGCACTTGAGTTCGAATAGCTGCTCTGCTAATAGGACCGGTAGAAGTCGGGTGATTTCCTGTCACTCACGCGATATAGGAGTTGCAATGTTTACATTCCTGTAATCACTCTAAGGACGACGGACGGGACTTATGTGAGGTATCATGGTTGAGATGATACCCCGTCTGTGTTGATGAATTTGATTAGATCGCAGTGTGTGGTAGCGGTGGTTAAGCTTTTGAAAGTACTAACCACATGCCGTGAAATATGGTAAGCGGTAAGCCTAGTAACCAATCAGCCCAAGGAGTGGACATACCTCCCACCACTCGTATTTGGTTTTTCCTATTACTCGATTCGACGTGTGGGAATACGTGTTGCCGGGCAACCAAGAGTACGGGCGTGTAGTCGCACTACAGACGTACGTCCTACACATTGGATGTGCGTATGGTCCTGCAGTCGCTTGTGGTGGATCTGATCCATGAGTTGGAATGAAAGGCAAACGGTTGCTTCGGGACAATCTCTGGATATTCCAAGCGTGTGAGTTAGGTTTACCCTTGCAAGGCCGAAATTCAATTCGGGAATCGTCCGTTTCTCGCGGAGATTGAGACTACTTGATCCCTTACCACATAGAGTAACAAGAGTAACTTCATGGTTATCAAAGATGATGATTGGCTAAAGATTCTACCATGCTTGAATAGCTATAGGTGCTTATCTAGAATGGATAATTACATAGAACTTGAAAGCTAAAAGTTGAAATTAAGGACCTACTCTTTGTTGCTTTTCAGCTGAAAAATCTACCCAAAACCTGAAAAGCCTTCATAAGTCTAGTTACATGGCCAAGTATACCATGAACGGGTAAGCTTTGCTGAGTATTAAAATACTTAGCCTTGCCTTGTAACTTTTTGTTCAGGTAATTCCCCTGACGACTCTGCTCTGCCTATGCCATGGCCTTACCCTCTGCCCGATGGTTGGTCCGTGGAGTGGGACCCGTCCCCGGCCAACACAGATCCCTCCGAGTGATATCATGCTAGGGCTAGCAGGATATCTGAACTGGCGATGTGTACAGTGCCCGTGCTTTAACTCCGTTGCATGACTTGAAACTTAAACCGTTTGTAATAACTTCCCTCAGTTGGGAACTTATGTTACTTTTGAACACTCATGTAATATAACTGCCTGTGATGTAAAATGTGATGGCATTTGTATCTCTGGACTCGCCTTCGTGCGAGGTATCTTGTTTGATCCTGCAATCGGTGGTTTATCGGGACGTTACCCGACAGGCCAAGGGATTATACCGTTTGAAGCACGTGGGAGCCCTCAAGAGTGGACTCGCGTACTTAAGCCGGTGTAATTCAGGTTGGTTCTGCCACAATAATGGCACTCTAGCATGAAGGAACCTAATAACAGGAAACTCAACAAACACATTGCGCATCACTCAAAACACCAAACCACTACTCCAACAATCAGCTACCTCAAACTCCACAACTCAAACATAACAGTCTGACGCTGCTTGACTGTTACATCAATTGCATGAGTAGCATGAGCTTAGATCAACAAGGGCCTCAAATAGCTTCATGTACCACCACCTCTAGTAGTTCATCAATGCCCTCTCTAACCATGCTAGTCGGGGTATTGTCCATCACCTCAGCAACATCATTGTTGCGGTTGAACATCTCATTCATAGCAGCAGTCACATCTGGTGGTAGGAGGCCATTGAACATGCCAATGAACTCATGAACTGCATGATAGAAAATGGGGACGCTACGCTAGCTACCGCGTTCAACCAGGATCTCATGTAAGCGGATGATCATGGATCATTACCACTAGACGCGCAGCGCAGCGGAAGTAGAGTTAGAGTAGCTCGCCCAAACGTAGTCGCGCATCGGTGAAGAGGAAGCAAATCACGGCTAGCAGCTCCTCCTTGTCCCACCAATCAGCACCACAACAACGTAGCAGCGCCTCCTAGAAGTCCACAAGTATGGGCGGGGATGCCGATCATCGGTGTGCTAGCACCGCATGCTCGGCTAGGGTTGTGTGGAGAAGAAGGGCGACTGCAGCTAGGGTTTGTGGTGCAAGAGTGTTCGTCGCCCACAGCCCCACCCCTCATTATATAGACCCCACTTAATGGGTCTTCACGCTGGAAGCCTATTAGGGTTCTAATCCTCCTCGGATCAATATCCGGCCTATGTATGATTGCCTCTTGGACATATGACCAACAATCTCCCACTTGCATAAGAGACAATCATAAAGGTAAGTTTTCGTTCCAACCCGTTAAGTGTATGACCCGTAAGGTTTATATGTGAGTAGTTCTACTGCAAGAATCATTCTTGCACCACTAATAAGTAGAGGCACCTAGCAGGTGTGCTGACTCCCACACACACATAACAATCATATCGGCAAAAATCTTTGGATATACACATTCACTAATCCCTTTTCCTCAGGATACCAGCCAAGCTCAAGGAGAGTGTCCTGCCACCCTTGTGATAGCTCGACCATTTAGCTCAATCTTGCAGCGGATTACAATTTATGACTAACTGTTTAGTCCCTTAGTGATTATCTCTTTAATCACTTAATTTGGCACGACCATGCACTTTCTTAATCCAACCGTATCTAGGGGCCTAGAGATATCTCTCATGTTGTCTAGGAGGGGCAAATTCCATCTTGATCCGCTCACATCTCATTCCATGTTTCATGATACACCCAAAGACTACTTTTATAACCACCCAGTTACGGAGTGGTGTTTGGTAGCCCCAAAGTGCAATACTACACATAGTGAGAAACAATAGCGATCTCAGCTCAAAGGATTCAGCAGGTATACCACTTGAGACCAACTAATGGCACATTTTAAGACAACTACCTCCTTAGTGTATCGAGGTGGGTCCATCCAACACCATGTTCCCTAACATGTCAATCTAATAATAAGAGTTTCACAAACCAGTCACGCACTTGTTAATCAATGTAAATAATTGTCATTCAGAGAACATTGAATGAAACACAAACTTAGACATGATTACAGTAATCTCCCACTCACACTAGAGTCAACCTTGTAAATATCTAATACCCATGGAACTCATATGCTGTAACACCCTAATGTAATTTTCCCAAATTTTAATGAATTTATGTTGGCTCAAATAAAGTTTCCAGGGATTTCTCTAATTTATCTTGTATTTAAAGTAATTTGATAACATAAGAAAATAAAATCTATTATAAGGTCAACATGTTTGTGCATTCATGCTGGAGCATTATTTTCCTTGTGTTGAGTTTATAGGGTTTGAATTCGAATTTATTTGGATTCAAATAGGTTTGTTTGAATGGTTTGAGTATAGAAAAGAAAAAGGAAAGAAGAGGAAAGAAGAGAAGGCAGCCCAACCCCATAGCTCGGCTTGCTCTCTTTTCCCCCTCCCCTTGGGCCGGCCCCTTCTCTCCCTGGCAGCCCATTCCCCTCTTCTCTCCTTTCCCCGCATGGGCCGCGCCCGGCCCAGCAGCCAGCCCAGCCGAGCGCACAACGCCTCCCCTCCCTCTCTCTCTGACCTGCTGTCCCCACCTGTCATCTTCTCCTTCCTTCCCTTTCCCCTCTCTTCCCCGGCGCGCAACGCCTCCCCGAGATCCCCGGCGAGCTCCTCTTCCCCGGGCCCGCACGCCAATGTGACCCCGCCGCCCTACAAAAGAGACCCTGTATCACCCCGTGCCCTAACCCTAGCCGCAGCATCCACTGGAGTCCCCCAGCGCCGCTGCCTCCTTTGCTCCGTCGTGTTGCCCTCTCTGCCTCGCCGTCGAGCCGCCGCTCCGGCGTGCCACAGACCACGACAACCCCCCGCACCCGCTTCACCTCGCCACCTGTCAGCTCCTAGAGCCTAGCATTTGGGCCCTACGCTTCTGCATCGCCGGGATTTCGCCACGAAGCCGCCGCCGGTGATCTGCCCCGCCGCGCCAATTCGTTGCTGCCGATGTTTACCGATCCCTCCTAACCCCCTCTCCACCTTCGCAGGAGTCCCCTGAAGTGGTCTGAGCCGTCCAGGACCTTGGCGCCCGTCTGTAGCCGCCGGTCCGTGAGAACCCGACCGCCTCCGCCGCACGGCCATCGTCGACGACCATCTTCCGCTGCCGCTCCGGCCACCACAAACCCTTGGTGAGCTTTCCCTTCTGTCCCTAGTCCTTTTGCGCCGGATCTCGTAGCTTTTGGTAGCCCGTAGCTACTAGAACGCCGCTCGCCGGTGATGTCCGCCACCCCGAGCCGTGGATCGTGAAGCCCGAGCTCCTCTAGGCCCAGCTGTCACCCTAGGTCGATCCCTGGAGCCGTGGTGATGCTCCCTGGCCTGAAGTCGTGAAGTTTTGGCCACCGGAGCGACGGGAACGTCAAGCTCCGAGCCGCGCCGCCGCGGGAACGGGCGCCGGTGACCAAGAGCCGCCGCCCCGCGCGCCCGAATCCCGGGAGCCGCCCGATCCGTATCCGACGCGCAAGATTAGATCGTGCTCGGGGTAGATCAGAACCGCCAGATCCAGATCCGAGCGTCCAGATCCGAAGATACCGGTTCGGCCCTATCATTTTGCTAAAGAGTCCCTGCCCTTTTGGGGAATCAACCCGCAGTACATCCTTAGTTCAAAACTATTCGCAGATAGGTCTTGTTTTATTTGTTTAGACCCCTGAGCTCCTAGGAAATTGAACCCGCCGTCTATGCCCTGAGTTTTTGCGGGTTAGACCCCATATCTAGCCTTTAATTATGTTTAGGTCCCTAGTTTTTGCCCCGAACCCCATGGAAGTTCTGTGTTCTCGCAGAAAAGCCCCTGGATCTTGTTTTTGCCCTAGATTTCACGTCTTAGCTCTGTTTTAGTTGGTCTTTGCGCTCACACGATCGTTGTAACGCGTAGAATAGTTCTATCATAGTTTAGTGTGCTGTTTTATGTAATGTTGTAATGTTTCTTACCTTTTGTCTTTGTTTGTATGTATGTGTATGTGCTGGACCATGTTTTTGGCGTTGCGATAATGAGTAGACGCTGAGCCTTTGGACGAGTACCAGGAGCCCCTTTCTGCAGAGCAATTTGAGTAGCAGCAGGAGAACTTTGAGGAAGGCAAGTATAATATGAACCTCCTATCACTTTTTAATATCCTTATATATATATCCTTGGGTTGCATTGTGGTTAGTTTTGCTAGGTGCTACGCTCTCACCTATGTTGGTCCTTTTTAATTAAATTTGATTAATGGATCTATGCAACTTAATCCTGAGAGTGGCCCTCTGTGCTGTGTGCTTGAGTGGCTCACGTCTCCTTAAAAGATGTTTTTGATAGAAGCATGGTTTAGGGGGCCGCACGGTGCTTAGTGCTTGGTTGGCCACTCTCCATAAGGACCGGTTCATAGAGCGATAACCTGGGACAACCGCGCAACCACAAGACTGGAATGGGACGGTCTTGACTTACTAATTAGGTCGTGTTGGTTCGGGAGTAACTTACCTGCGTGGGCAAGAGGGGTGGTAGGCTTCAATGGTCCCTGCTCCTCCGGCTTGGTCTGTGCTGTGTGCTTGTACCCCCGGAGGTGGGCCCCATCATCGTGGATCCAGAAACCTTAGCGGTTACACCTTACCAACGTGTCCTTTGTAACGGTCTCGTAGTGTGCTGGCTAGCCATCTCACCTAGGGAAGTGTGATGAACAACTAGCGTAGCTCACGACTTGTGGGTAAAGTTGTGCAACCTCTCGAGAGTGTAAAACTGGTATACTAGCCGTGCTCACGGTCATGAGCAACCCAGATCCTCCGTCTGATTAGTGGGGTTATCTTGATTGTTTGGATGGTTCTCAGTAGTTCTTAATTAATATTGATTAATTTCTTATGCAATCCGGGTTTATGGTAATTCATCCACTTGTAGTAATTAGCTTTAATAAAATTTTGTCAAGTCTAAAAGCTAATGCAGTTGAGTCAGCTAACCTTAGAGCCTCATAGTTTGTGTTATACTTGTTGAGTACAAGTTGTGTACTCACACTTGCCTTCTCTATTCTTCTGTTCTCTCTGGGGTATCTTCGACTGCTGCTCAGTACCCGGCGACGTGGAGAACTACATCAGTGGGCTCGACGATTTCTAGGCGTTGTCTCCCAGTTGACGTCCCTGTGGCGCCCTACCTTTCATGTATTTTTTTTACGCTTCCGCATTCCTTGAACTGATTCTTGATTCAGTTGTAATAAAGATATTCATTTATAATTTATAAGCTTTTGTTTCGAGATACGTGTTGTGATATCTTGATAATTCTGTTGTATATATGCGTGACTTGATCCTGGCGCATATATGATTGCTCGATTTATGTTGTTTATAAATCAGGTGTGATAGAATTGGTATCAGAGCCGTGTCGACTGTAGGACGAAGTCTAGATAGAACTGGTTGAAGTTAGGACCACTTTTCGCTTGCCTTGCTTAAGCAAAACTTACACAATCATTTCTGCCTCTATTCCTTGAGTCTTTAAACCTTGATCTGCTCGCTCTTTCTTGTCCTTTCTGAGAATTAGTTTGATCTTTTCCATAGACGTTGGCCTGCAATTTTGTCTGTCCTCATAAGCCTAGGATGCCCTTACAAGAAAGATACGCTAGAGCGTATGTTTGTTTTAGTCGAGCGGTGTGATAAACTCGACTAATGTTTGAATATTGAATGTTTGTGATTGTGCAAAATGTTTGATTTGGATTTTTGGTTGATTGCATAGTTTAGAAGTTAAGCTTGTTCATGCAAAACGACTTTAATACAAACCTGAAATTAAATAATCGAAATTGAGTTAGAACGTTGGGGGTAAAACCGTACACTCTTTTCTCTCTATTTTATCCTGTCAAAGCTTTCTTTCCGGAAGTTGTACAGTATCTATCTCTTATGAATTTTGCTCTGCTGCAAACAGATGGTGAACCCAGGAGCACCGGCACCGGTTCTGGCCAGCAGGGGCAGAACAACCAGAGTACTGACCAGCCGCTGCCAATGCCTCCACCTCTGACTCCGGAGCAGTTCTTCCAGCTCCAGATGCAGATGATGGCCACTCTGAACAACAATGTTCAGACTCTGCAGCAGATCCACGCTCAGCCGCCACCTCCTCCACCGCAGCAACCCCGCGACAGGCGCGCGGACTTTCTGAGGGGTCACCCGCCGACGTTCTCTCATGCGGCTGATCCACTCCAGGCTGACGACTGGCTTCGTTCGGTGGAGCGCCAGTTGGATGTCGCTCAGTGCGACGACAGGGAGCGAGTCCTGTACGCAGCAGGGCAGCTGCGAGGCTCAGCTCTTGATTGGTGGGAGTCCTACCCGGCTCGAGACCGCGACGCCCTCACTTGGGTCCAGTTCCGGGAGGGTTTCAGGAACCACCACATCCCTGCTGGAGTGATGAGATGAAGCACAAGGAGTTCCTTGCGCTCAAGCAGGTAAATTATAGTAAAAATCTTTCCGCAATTCATACTTGAGCTCAAGCCCACCCTTGTTTATCCTCTTGAAATTGGAAATGCTAAGTAATTTCCATTTTCTTTTTCCGGTGATTATCATTTCAGGGAGCTATGACGGTGACCGTGTACCATGATCGTTTCCTCCAGCTCGCTCGCTACGGCCCCGCTGAGGTCGCCAATGACGGCGATAAGCAGGAGCGCTTCAGGGAGGGACTTGATGACCACCTGGAGTACGCGCCCATGAACCACCGCTTCGACAACTTCAACCAGCTGGTTGATGCTGCCCTCAACACCGAGCGCAAGCGCCGGGAGATTGAGGACAAGAAGAGGAAGATGGCTCCTGCTGCGTCCGGTAGCTACACCCGGCCTCGGTACCAGTACCACCACCAGCAACAGCAGCAGTAGAGGCAGATCCAGCAGTACCAGCAGCGACAGCAGCAGTACCCGCCTCATCCTCAGCAGCAGCAGCAGGCGGGATCAGGACAGAGGCTTCCAGCGCCTCCGGCACGCTCTGCTCCACCGGTTCCACCAGCTCCGCGACAGGGAGTGCCTACTCCTCCTGTCGGGCAGCAGGCTTCAGCACTTCCATGAGTGTGCTTCCACTGCGGCGAGCCGGGACACTACGCCAATGTCTGTCCTTGGAAGGCGTAGTCTGGACAGCAGGGGCGCCCAGCTCAGCCCAAGGCGCCAGCCCAGGGCAGGGTGAACCACGTGACGGCCGAGTCAGCCGCCGAGGCTCCCAACGTGGTTATTGGTATGTTCATGGTCAACACCCATCCTGCTACAGTGCTTTTTGATACTGGTGCTACGCATTCTTTCATCACCCAGTCTTTTGTTGAGCATCATGGTATTCCTACTAGCACATTAACGAGGGGTATGTTAGTATCTTCACCGGGAGGGCAGTTGAGATCTCATATCTTCTGTCCCAGAGTCAGTGTTGTCATAAGGGGGATAGAGTTCAGTGCTAATCTGATGGTGCTAGACACCAAAGGTATCGTTGTGATCTTGGGAATGGAGACCCTCGTTAGATGGGGTGTCAGGATCGATTGTGCTCAGAGGACTGTCCACTTGTCAGCACCGGATGGACAGGAGGTCACAGTCAGTGCTTCGGAGCCTTCTGGAATTCTTTGTCAGATGGAGGCTAGACCCATGGATGGTATTCGCGTGGTGTCTGAATTCCCGGATGTCTTTCCGGATGATTTGCTAGGTATGCCGCCTGATCGCGACATTGAGTTTTCTATTGATCTCTTGCCTGGCACAGCTCCTATTGCTAAGCGGCCCTATCGTATGGCACCAGTTGAACATGAGGAAGTCAAGAAGACCATCGATGAGTTGCTAGCCAAGGGCTATATCCGTCGCAGCTTCTCTCCTTAGGCTTTTCCTGTTTTGCTCATGGAGAAGAAGGATGGTGCAAAGAGGATGTGTGTCGATTATCGGGATCTGAATGCAGTTGCTATCAAGAACAAGCATCCACTGCCCCGTATTGAGGATCTTTTCGATCAGCTTCAGGGTGCTTGTGTATTCTCGAAGATTGATCTGCGTTCGGGTTATCACCAGCTGAAGATTCATCCCGAGGATATTCCGAAGATGGCATTCACCTGCAAGTATGGGCTATACGAGTATACGGTCATGTCCTTTAGCTTGACCAATGCTCCGGCTTTCTTCATGCATCTGATGAACAAGGTTTTCATGGATTATCTGGACACCTTTGTGGTGATATTCATTGATGATATCCTGGTATATTCCAAGTCAGAGGCAGAGCATGAGAAACATCTGAGGCTTGTGTTGCAGAGGCTCAGAGAGCACAAGCTGTATGCCAAGCTCAGCAAGTGCGAATTCTGGATTGACGAGGTTCCATTCCTCGGTCATGTCATCTCCGAGGGAGGTATTGCTGTGGATCCCGGAAAGGTGAAGGATGTACTTGACTGGGTTGTGCCACAGACGGTGAAGGAAGTCCGCTCTTTTCTGGGCTTAGCAGGATATTATCAGACGTTCATTGAGAATTTCTCCAAGATTGCGAAGCCTTTGACTTCCTTGCTAGAGAAGGGTGTGGATTTCTCTTGGACTGATGAGCATCAGAATGCCTTCGAGGAGCTAAAGAAGAGGTTAACTACGGTGCCAGTACTTACTTTGCCCGACCAGAGCAAGAGGTTCACAGTATATTGTGATGCTTTGAGAGATGGTCTTGGTTGCATTCTGATGCAGGAAGGCAGAGTGATAGCTGATGCCTCGCGGCAGTTGCGCCGGCACGAGCTGAATTATCCCACTCATGATCTGGAGTTAGCCGCAGTTGTGCATGCTCTGAAGATATGGAGGCATTACTTGTTTGGGCAAAGGTGTGATATTTACACCAATCACAAGAGCCTCAAGTATATTTTCACTCAGAATGAGCTGAACATGCGGCAGAGAAGATGGCTAGAGTTGGTCAAGAATTATGACCTGGAGATTCACTATCATCCGGGCAAGGCCAATGTTGTAGCAGATGCTCTGAGCAGGAAGAGCTATGTCAACATGGCCATGGCTTTTCAGATGCCTCAGGAGTTATGCGAGGAGTTTGAGCAATTGAGTCTGGGTTTCTCGCATCACACCTCGGGTACATCATTCGAGGCAGAACCCACTCTAGAGGCGGAGATCAGGCAGCATCAGAAAGAAGATAAGAAGCTGCAGGAGATCCGTGAATTGCTCAAGATTGGCAAGGCACCTCATTTCAGAGAGGATGATCAGGGTACCTTGTGGTACAAGGGTCGGATATGTGTGCTAGATGTAGCGGATCTCAGGAAGCTGATCTTGAGCGAGGCTCATGATACGGCATATTCCATTCATTCGGGCAGCACGAAGATGTATTATGATCTCAAGGAACGATTCTGGTGGTATGGAATGAAGCATTCCGTTGTGGAGTACGTGGCTATCTGTGACACTTGTCAGTGTGTCAAGGCAGAGCATCAGAGACCAGCAGGTCTGTTGCAACCGTTTAAGGTTCCAGAGTGGAAATGGGAAGAGATCACTATGGATTTCATTGTGGGATTGCCTCATACCCAGAAAAGGTACAACTCCATATGGGTAGTAGTGGATCGGTTGACGAAGGTTGCTCACTTCATTCCGGTGAACACTACTTACTCCGGCGCTACACTCGCAGAGTTGTACATCTCCAGGATTGTCTGTCTACATGGTGTTCCGAAGAAGATCATATCTGACCGAGGATCTCAGTTCACTTCACGGTTCTGGGAGCAGTTGCATGATTCGCTGGATACGAAGCTGCATTTCAGCACTGCTTATCATCCTCAGACAGATGGGCAGACAGAGAGAACCAACCAAGTGTTGGAGGATATGCTTCGAGCTTGCGCTATTCAGTATGGTACCAGCTAGGATAAATGCCTGCTGTATGCAGAGTTTTCATACAACAACAGCTATCAGGCCAGTCTGAAGAAATCTCCTTTCGAGGCCCTATATGGTCGGAAGTGCAGGACTCCGCTGTATTGGGATCAGATTGGCGAGAGGCAGGTCTTTGGCCCGGATATTGTTGAAGAGGCGGAACAGCTGGTGCAGCAGGTGCGAGAGAACCTGAGGGTCGCACAGACTCGTCAGAAGAGCTACGCGGATGTTCGTCGTCAAGATCTGACCTTTGCAGTGGGTGATCACGTGTACCTGAAGGTCTCGCCGATGAGAGGAATCCGCAGGTTTAATGTGAGAGGGAAGTTAGCCCCTCGATACATCGGTCCGTTCAAGGTGTTGGAATGGAAAGGTGAGGTGGCATATCGTTTGGAGTTACCTCCCAACCTCTTGGGAGTACATGATGTGTTTCATGTGTCTCAGCTGAAGAAGTGCTTGAGGGTGCCAGAAGAACAAGCACCGCTAGAAGGGTTGGATGTGCAGGAGGATCTGACCTACACCGAGCATCCGATGAAGATTCTGGAGACATCCGAGAGAGTTACCAGGAACAAGAGAATCGAGATGTGCCGTGTTCAGTGGAGTCACCACACGGAGGACGAGGCTACCTGGGAGCGAGAAGATGAGCTGAGGAAGACATATCCCGATCTCTTTGCTAGCTAGCCTATTCGAATCTCGAGGCGAGATTCCTGTAAGGGGGGTAGGTTTGTAACACCCTAATGTAATTTTCCCAAATTTTAGTGAATTTATGTTGGCTCAAATAAAGTTTTCAGGGCTTTCTCTAATTTATCTTGTATTTAAAGTAATTTTATAACATAAGAAAATAAAATCTATTATAAGGTCAACATGTTTGTGCATTCATGCTGGAGCATTATTTTCCTTGTGTTGAGTTTATAGGGTTTGAACTCGAATTTATTTGGATTGAAATAGGTTTGTTTGAATGGTTTGAGTATAGAAAAGAAAAAGGAAAGAAGAGGAAAGAAGAGAAGGCAGCCCAACCCCGCAGCTCGGCCTGCTCTCTTTTCCACCTCCCCTTGGGCCGGCCCCTTCTCTCCCTGGCAGCCCATTCCCCTCTTCTCTCCTTTCCCCGCATGGGCCGCGCCCGGCCCAGCAGCTAGCCCAGCCGAGCGCGCGCCTCCTCTCTTCTTCCCCTTCCTTCCCTTTCCCCTCTCTTCCCCGGCGCGCAACGCCTCCCCGAGATCCCTGGCGAACTCCTCTTCCCCGGGCCCGCACGCCAATGTGACCCCGCCGCCCTACAAAAGAGGCCCTGTATCACCCTGTGCCCTAACCCTAGCCGCAGCATCCACTGGAGTCCCCCAGTGCCGCCGCCTCCTTTGCTCCGACGTGTCGCCCTCTCTGCCTCGCCGTCAAGCCGCCGCTTCGGCGTGCCACAGACCATGACAACCCCCTTGCCCGCTTCACCTCGCCACCTGGAAGCTCCTAGAGCCTAGCATTTGGGCCCTACGCTTCTGCATCGCCGGGATTTCACCACGAAGCCGCCGCCGGTGATCTGCCCCGCCGCGCCAATTCGTCACCGCCGATGTTTCCCGATCCCTCCTAACCCCCTCTCCACCTTCGCAGGAGTCCCCTGAAGTGGTCTGAGCCGTCAAGGACCTTGGCGCCCGTCTGTAGCCGCCGGTCCGCGAGAACCCGACCGCCTCTGCCCCACGGCCATCATCGTCGACCATCTTCCGCTGCAGCTCCGGCCACCACAAACCCTTGGTGAGCTTTCCCTTCGGTCCCTGGTCCTTTTGTGCCGGATCTCATAGATTTTGGTAGCCCGTAGCTACTGGAACGCCGCTCGCCGGTGATGTCTGCCGCCCTGAGCCGTGGATCGCGAAGCCCGAGCTCCTCTAGGCCCAGCTGTAACCCTAGGTCGATCCCTGGAGCTGTGGTGATGCTCCCTAGCCTGAAGTCGTGAAGTTTTGGCCACCGGAGCGACGGGAACGTCGAGCTCCGGTGAGCTCCGAGCCGCGCCGCTGCGGGAACGGTTGCCGGTGACCAAGAGCCGCCGCCCCGTGCGCCCAAATCTCGGGAGCCCCCCGATCCGTATCCGACGCGCAAGATTAGATCGTGCTCGGGGTAGATCAGAACCGCCAGATCCAGATCCGAGCGTCCAGATCCGAAGATACCGGTTCGGCCCTGTCATTTTGCTAAAGAGTCCCTGCCCTTTTGGGGAATCAACCCGCAATACATCCTTAGTTCAAAACTATTCGCAGATAGGTCCTGTTTTATTTGTTTAGACCCCTGAGCTCCTAGGAAATTGAACCCGCCGTCTATGCCCTGAGTTTTTGCGGGTTAGACCCCAGATCTAGCCTTTAATTATGTTTAGGTCCCTGGTTTTTGCCCCGAACCCCATGGAAGTTCTGTTTTCTCGCAGAAAAGCCTCTGGACCTTGTTTTTGCCCTAGATTTCACGTCTTAGCTCCATTTTAGGTTGTCTTTGCACTCACACGATCGTTGTAACACGTAGAATAGTTCTATCATAGTTTAGTGTGCTGTTTTATGTAATGTTGTAATGTTTCTTACCTTTTGTCTTTATTTGTATGTATGTGTATGTGCTGGACCATGTTTTTGGCGTTGCGATCGTGAGTAGACGCTGAGCCTTTGGATGAGTACTAGGAGCCCCTTTCTGCAGAGCAATTTGAGCAGCAGCAGGAGAACTTTGAGGAAGGCAAGTATAACATGAACCTCCTATCACTTTTTAATACAAATTTCATATTGCATTTTAATTCTGTATGCCTATAAGGATTTCCTAGCCACCTTTATCCTTATATATATATATATCCTTGGGTTGCATTGTGGTCAGTTTTGCTAGGTGCTGCGCTCTCACCTATGTTGGTCCTTTTTAATTAAATTTGATTAATGGATCTATGCAACTTAATCCTGAGAGTGGCCCTCTGTGCTGTGTGCTTGAGTGGCTCACGTCTCCTTAAAAGATGTTTTTGATAGAAACATGGTTTAGGGGGCCAGCATGGTGCTTAGTGCTCGGTTGGCCACTCTCCATAAGGACCGGTTCATAGAGCGACAACCTGGGACAACCGCGCAACCACAAGACTGGAATAGGACGGTCTTGACTTACTAATTAGGTCGTGTTGGTTCGGGAGTAACTTACCTGCGTGGGCAAGAGGGGTGGTAGGCTTCAATGGTCTCTGCTCCTCCGGCTTGGTCTGTGCTGTGTGCTTGTACCCCCGGAGGTGGGCCCCATCGTCGCTGATCCAGAAACCTTAGCGGTTACACCTTACCAACGTGTCCTTTGTAACGGTCTCGTAGTGTGCTGGCTAGCCATCTCGTAGATCAGTTTGGCTCATCATCAACCTAACCATGTCTAACAAGGTTTGTTCCTCTGTTCTAAGATCCCGGTTTATTGAGGCGTTCTAGGTGGAGTCAATTGTGGAATAATTCTACATTGTTTCAGATGATCACCGAATTCGTGGCTCAAATATTCACCCCCACGATCAAATCACAGAAATTTAATTATCTTGCCCAATTGATTTTGTACTTCATTATGAAATTCTTTGAACTTTTCAAATGATTTAGACTTGTGCCTCATTAAGTAGATGTATCCGTATCTACTAAAGTCATCAGTAAAAGTGATGAAGTACTAAAAACCACCTCTGGCTACATGATCGCTCTGGTACCATTGATAGGAAATAGGGATGCTACGCTAGCTACCGTATTCAACAAGGATCTCATGTAAGCGGATGATCATGGATCATTACCACTAGACACGCAGCACAACGGAAGTAGAGTTGGGGTAGCTCGCCCCAACGTAGTCACCCACCGGTGAAGAGGAAGAAGATCACAGCCCGCAGCTCCTCCTCCTTTTCCCTCCGATCAGCACCATAGCAATGTAGCAGCGCCTCCTCGAAGTCCACACATACGGAGCGGGAACGTCGGTCACCGGTGTGCTAGCATCGCACGCTCAGCTAGGGTTGCGTGGAGAAGAGGGGAGACTGCAGCTAGGGTTTATGGTGCAAGAGTGTTCGCCGCCCACGGCCCTGTACCGCATTATATAGACCCCGCTTAATGGGCCTTCACGTTGGAAGCCCATTAGGGTTGTAATCCTCCTTGGATCAATATCCGGTCCACGCATGATTGCCTCTTGGGCAACTTGATCAACACTGCAATCTCAATTAGTTCAGGCTCACCATTCCAAATCCCAAGCTTGCAACAAAATTTACATTGCGCTCGTTACAATTGAGTCGCCAGACGTTTGGTGGAGAGACACGCACTGCACCATACTGATGACATGTCGAAAGTGCATCGCCAGTGTTACGAGGAGCAGGTGTTGGTGCTAGTGCTCTTTGTGGCGATGGGGGCTGGACCACTAGCCATGGTGGGGTGGTGAAGAGGTTGGCCACGTCCAAAGCATCATGCCAGCTTGCCAACTCATCAGCAGGTGCAGCTGCCTCGCTGTCCACTTGAATGCTGTTGTTGTTACCGTTCTGGAGCAGCGCGTAAATATAGTGAGCCGATGTTGGTGTCCTTGGCATAGAGGGTGACTGCAGCACCGGTAGAGGTGGAGTGGTGAAGAGGTTTGCAGTCCCCTACATGGTTGGGCTACACTCAAAGTTGCTGTCGGTGGAAACAATTGTCACCAAATTTTTAACCGTGTGGACAATCAATGTTGGCATATTGATGCTGAATTGGCTCATCATGTTTAGACTCTGCACTAGTGACCACTGCAACACTAGTTGCCACGATGTGCAGTGTGTAGTTGCCCGCTAGCTCATTGCTGGAATGTAGCATCTGCCAGCTAGTGCTGTCCTACTCAATGGTTGCAGTTACATCCCCCTTGGCATAGGTGTTTGCAACTATCTCAAGCCTCTAGAACGTGTCCTCCACGTCTTGGTGAGAGACACGGCTTGAAGAGAAGTCTATTTCAACTGGCATGTCTTGCAGCAGTCTATTGAACACTTGATGAACTAGCACCGGAGGTAGCTGTGCTACAAGACCAGACTCCGCCTGGTTGACACCGACCACATCATGCTCTCGTGATAGTTATATATTCACTCTGGAAACACCGCACTAGTGCCAAGAATCTCACATTGCTCAAGTTGGAGTTCACAATCAAGGATGTAGTTCTCGGTGTTCTTCAACCAATCATGGATTTTGTTCTGTAGTTCAAACAATCGAGCATGGAGAGGCAAGGTGGTACTAGCAACAAATTGTTGTATTTCATCATGGAGAGTAGCAACTTGTTTTGCAAAAAATGCTTGTAGACTCAGTAACTCCTTGGACCTAAGTATCTCTGATAGTGGAGGAACTGGTGGAGGTACCTAGAATCTCATTGCATGGGGACAAACACTACTGCAAAAAGTATTTGCACTGACGGGCAAAATGTATTTGTGCTGGTGGTTTTGACATCCCCAGCAATCTTGTGTCAGCACAGGGTGCACGAGCGCCGGCACAAATGCATTTGTGCTGGCGGTTGTCTTAAGCGTCCGCCAGCACAAATCAATTCCTATCATTTTGAAACTTTAAAATGGAAAATAAAAATAAAAAAATATTTTCACATTTTAGTAGGCATCTACACGCAACCGCCCATCATTTGGAACAATGTTGACGGTCCTTAAGTGTCATTTCTGACCGTCAACTCCTGCAGAGAACAGTGAAATAACAAAGACCAAACTAGATGTAGGAGTTTATCTCTAACCAGTTCCACAAGTTTTGGTGAATCACCGTTTATAGGAGACCATGTCTGCATATGGGGGAATACCATGCTCAAACAAAGGAAAACATACATTTCAAATCATTCTATGCGAGCATGAGAATTGGAGGGCCCACATCCCTAAACAAATCAGCCCAGGCCCAAGAGAAAAACACAATTCCGACAAATCAGAGGCAGGCAAATGGATCCAAGGGCACCACATGACATGCTAAACCACCTTAACTTCAACCCAAACACTCAGAACCCCCACATAAGGAGCCCACAAGGAGTGTACCGACCAAAGATGGGCCCAAACAGCCTTAGAAAGAGTTTGGCTGACCTCCTAGGTCAGCCGACCCACCACTGAACCCAATTAGGCCCATCTTTCTCATGGAGTCTCGTATCGCCTTCCTAAAGGCAGATCTATTTGGGAGGCCCCACCTAGTGTTGGCCGAACCTGGACGAGTTCCTATCCCCCTCAGCCTTGGCGGGAAGATCTCCCGCGCCCTCCTGAAGTCGGTTCAGGATCTTTCATGTATAATTTTATCGAGAACCACCATTGGAAGACTATAAAAGGTGGAGAGGAGCCCCTCATTTAACACACCAAGATAAAAGTTAAAAAGAAGAGATGTAGAGGGACTTCACCTTGAGCCTACTTGTAGGAATAGGATAGGGAGTGGGGGAGGAGAAGTGTGGAGGAGTGTTAGGTTTGTTGGCATCCTTCTTCGGCTTGTACCTCATCAGATACGAATTATCTGAGTAAGTATCCGAGTTTATCTATAGTGGTAATGTTCTTGGTAGGTTTATTCTTTTATTACAATTTGTTTGCGGGTTCAACATCCATTCTTATAGCAGATACTCTAGTAGAGGACCCCTGATAAAGATGGGTAAACCCTGTACGATGCTAGAGTAGTAGTCGACGGAATAGACGTGGTGTCTAGGCCCTAGATTACCTTTGTTTGTTGCGAGCCCCCACTATGTTGAAGGATAGGCGGCAGGTTGTGACAACACTGTCCGTCCGCTACGTTTCAACGCAATTTGTGAAATCCATCACATTCGGGGTCGGAGTAGAGCTAATAGCCAGAGGTCGTTGGCAGACCAGGTTAGACCGGTGCCTGAAGTAAACGAATAGCAGCGGAGTTTATCTTTTCTTGATCCTTTCCCTTAGACAAACTACACTACCTAGGCCAATCTATCTCTTGTTCTTTGGGGAAAACTAGCTAGAAGACCGTTACATCTCCGTTTCCTAAGAAATTATGATACCTTGAACACTCTCCGGGTGAAATGCTACAATAGTATATCCGTGCGCTTGCGGATTTATTCGTGAACGTTAAGAAATACCAACAAGCATTTCTGGTTGTTGTAGTTGTCTTTGAACCTAGTTTGCCCGTGTATCCTTTGTTTTACCTTTCTCTTTTTTTTACACCTTTACCATGAGAAAAATATTTCTATCTCCTACTCCATAGGGCGAGTTCTTAGAGCTGCCACAATCCTCCAAGCCCATCACAACTTCTGGCTTTGAACTCTGCCTGGCTTCACTGCCATGGTTTGGGAACAACCCTTCTCTTGTTTCAATGACAAAAACCCCTACCACCATCTATGAGAGTTCGAGAAGCTGTGTTCATGTCTGACCATTGCAGGCATGGCACAAGAAACACTTCGGTGGAAATTGTTTCTTTTCTTCGGATGAGAGAGCGAAACAGTGGTACGCCCATACCATAGGGAAGGTAAACGGAGAATAGGATGAACTCAGGGACAACTTCTATCTTGCGTTCTTCCCTATTTCTCGTATCGCTTCCCTGCAAAAAATGAGATTCTTGATTTTCAACAGAACAAGAAGGAAACCATACCTGCAGCCTGAGCCAGGTTTTTCAAAGTTAACCCATGCTGGTCTAGACTTGTCTATTCCCGACCACGTGTGGCTGCAACACTTCTAGTAGGGCTTAGCAAGGAGTCTGCCCTATACCTTGACATCTCTGTCGGAGGTTTGTTCTCATACAAAATCATTTCCATAAGGAAGTAAATTCTAGACCACGTTCTAGAAAATACTTCCTCTACCGAATCCCTCATGGTAGAAGTCCTATCAAGCCATGAGGAAGCCTCTACAGTGAAACTTGAATCCTTTCTTCACACCTTGCTAGATTCAACCCCAGAACCCTCACCCGAACCATGAACACAGGAGGAAGAAGAAATTCAACATCCAGAGTTCCCCTTTTGAATTCGAGAAAGAACTATTAAAAAATTTAGGGAATACCTTGATTTATCTTTGCCAAAGTAACCACTAGTTCCTGAAATCCCTCTTAATCCTATCAAAGAACGCTTCCTGAAAAAAACCTTAAGGGGATTAACAATCATCTTGCGCAATGAGTGGTCAAAAGAGGAGGAGCTTTTCTTCCGAAGAAATTCAGATTAGCACCCCCTTTTTAAACCATTCAATGCCGCATTCAAGGAACTACAGTGGATGTTTTATGCAATCTCGTTGTTGGTGCTAGTTTTTTTCCAAACCCTTTGCTTTCATCTTCTTAGGTGATGAGCCCTTAGCACCATCTAACAAAACCTTCATGAGCCTCTCAAGTCCAATCTTAGAAGGAATTGAGATCTTGCAAAAAAGTGCCACCCCTATCTCAACCAGAAATTCCAATGGAGAAGCCTTGATGAGATGATATCCTGATTCTATCCGCACCTGGAAGCAGCTAAAGGAACAGCTTCATATACAATATCATTCAGAAGCTGCAGAAGCTGGGATTGCTGATTTGGCGCAGGTCCACCAGAAGCGAGGAAAAACAGTGGCGGAATACATCCAACGTTTCAGAGAAGTCAAGAACCGGTGCTACTCGACTCGGATTTCAGAAAAAGAGGTGGTGGAATTGGCGTCTGTGGGATTGGTAAAACCGATCAGAGATCTGGTTTTCCAGCTGGAGTTCAACTCTTTGGCGCATCTGGTACAAAAGATGACAGTATATGAGCAACGCCACCCAGAACTGTACCAAGACAAGTTCAAACATCAAGTAGTAATGGTTGACGCTGAAGACTCCGAAGATTCTGGGGATGACCAAGAGATTGCAGTTGTGGAGTGGGCTCGGGGGGCAAAGCCCGTGCCCTGCAAGTGGGTGAAACAATAGGGTCCTTCGAAAGGACTTGATTTTGATGTGAGCAAAGTCGAACAGATATTCGACTTACTTTTGAAGGAGAAGCAGTTGAAGTTCCTTGAAGGTTTCAAGATCCCAACAGCTCAGGAGCTCTAGGGGAGATCATACTACAAGTGGCATGATTCTTTCACTCATGGTACCGGAGACTGCAAGGAACTCCGACGACAGATACAATCGGCTATTGAGCAAGGCCGATTAATCTTGGGACAGTACGCCATGAAGGTTGATACTCAACCGTTCCCGAACGTAAATATGGTGGAAGCGTACGACCTATCAACGCGTCATCAGCTGGATTTTACGCTCAGCATTAACATGGCAGGGCATGCATCACGTCAGCATGCAAGGAAGCAAGAGGCCGATTCCCGCGATCGGCCCCAAAAAGAAGAAAGGGACTATATCACTGAAGAACAGGTCAGGCATGTTAGGAATCAACGACCAGTTTCCTCTCATCTTCTGAGAAAATACCAGTATCAGTATCAACAGCATCTCCAATGTGAGACTGAAGAAGAAGAGTACGAGTGGCGCACTGGGAAACGCCTAAGGAAGCGGGAGGATGCACGAGATCATTAGCATTGCCCGTTCTTCAAATACTATTGGGATTCTGGTATGAAACGACTACCCACCCTTGAGGATTGCCCAGAGTGCAATTCCTAGAAGCAAGATGCAAGAAGTGCCTCGGTTTTTCAGCATTTGGGACCAGAGCAGCCCCGTCAGAGACAAGCCGAGTCAACACACATAGGGGGGAATTCAGAAGATGAGGAAGACAAGTATCACCGACCACGCTGGTGCCCTGATGGGCTTAACCGGTCCCAGAAGCGGAGGGTGCAGCGGTTGCGCAGCCTGGAAGAAGCCGAGGCCCAATATTTGGAAACACTAAGGAAGGCGTGACCAGATTTGGCTGAGAAAGTTCACCGTCCCCAAAAAACAGAGGCAGTTTCTTCCAAGAAGGTGTGGCGTCCCAAGAAGTCGAAAGCCGATGTAAAGACATCGGCTAATGCACACATGGTGTTTGTTCTCCCTGCAGAATTTCATGCACCAGGCCATGAGAAAGTGCCAGTAGCTCAGCTTGACTTGGGGCCACAGCCAGTCATATTTGAGAAACCCCAAGAAAAGAATTATAGGCACCTGAAGGCTTTATATCTCAAGGGATACATAAACGGTCAGCCTGTCAGCAGGATGCTAGTTGACACAGGAGCGGCGGTTAACATAATGCCGTATGCAGTGCTACGCCGGTTGGGGCATTGTGGCAGAACCAACCTGAATTATACCGGCTCAAGCACGCGAGTCCATTCCAGAGGGCTCCAACGTACTTCAAACGGTATAATCCCTTGGTCTGTCGGGTAGCGTCCCGATAAACCACCAATACAGTATCAAATAAGGTTACCTCACACGAAGGTGAGTTCAGAGATACAGTCACCATCATATTTTACATCACAGGGAAATTATTTTACAAAAGTTTCCACAAGTAGTACAAAGTTCCACACTTAGCAAAGTTATTACAAAGTTTGCAGAAACAGCCAAGGTTCAAACTAGGAATCATTATTACAAACCAGTTGTAGAGTTCAAGTTCTAGCAGCGGAATTTAAAGTACGATAACTATACTCGTCGCCAGTAAGGACGTCATGCTAAGCCATGGCATAACATCACTCGTTATGATCAGGGTTGACCGGGGACGGGTCCCACTCCACGGACCAACCGTCAGGCAAAGCATAGGGCCAAGGCATGGGGTAAGTAGGGTCTTCAGAGATATTACCTGAAATGAACACATATAGCAAGGCTGAGTACTCTAATACTCAGCAAGGCTTACCCGGAATTTGGGTATACTTAGCCCATAACTAGACCATGAAGGCTTTAATAGGGTTTTGGGTTTTATTTCAGCTGAAAAGCAACAAAGAGTAGATCCTTACTTTCATATTTTAGCTTTTAGATTCTAGTTCCTTTAACCATTCTAAGTGAGCACCTGTAACTGCTCAAGCAAGGTAGAGTCTTTTAAACATACACCAGTATTACTCATCAACAACATTACTCTTGTTACTCTATGTGGCAAAAGAGTTAAGCAGTCTCAATCTTCGTGAGAAGCGGACGATTCTGAATCGAATTTCAACCCTTGCAAGGTAAACCTAACTCACACGCTTGGAACACCAACAAGTCGTTCCGAAGCAACCGTTTGCCTTTCATTCCGGGTCGTGGAACAATGCCACCACAAGCGACTGTAGGACCATACGCACATCCAATGTGCAGGACATACGTCTGTAGCGCGACTACATGACCGTATTTCCATCTGCTTTGCAGAACGTACTCCCACAGTCGGTGCGTGTAACATAAAAATAAAAGTCGAGTGGTGGGAGACGAGTCCACTTGCCGGGCCGATTGGTTACTAGGCTTACCGCTTACCATATTTCGCGGCATGTGGCTAGTACTTTCAAACGCTTAACTGCCACTACCACACACTGCGACCTTAACCAAATTCATCAACACAAACGGGGTATCCTTTCTTTCCAAGATGCTACTTATAACCCCGTCTGTCATCCTTATAGTGATTGCAGAATTGTAATCAATCAATTCCTATATCGCGCGAGTGACAGGAAATCACTCGACTTCTACTGGTCCTATTAGCATAGCACTAGTCGGACTCGGTTTCTAACATTCAGTACATTTGTTCCTAGGGAGATGCATCTATGGTTTCCAGACAACTTCTAAGAACTTAATGCACAATTATATATATAAAGGTAAATTGCAGTGTAAATAAAATAGTAGGTTTATGTCCGGGGCTTGCCTTCACTAGCGGGGCTAGGGTCAAATATATTAATAAATCCTTCCGAACTCGGGTTCGGAGCTTCAGTTAATTTCTTAGTGATGTTCCCGGCGCCTTCAGAGACTTCCACTTCAGGTTCTGTGAGGATCTGATAGTCACCGTCGGCGAGAAACGTCGAGTCTATATGTGATCAAAATGATGCAGTTTAGGAAAAGCATAAATTGATATTCTACTTCACGATAAAGTTGCAATCCAATACATTCAACATTACACACCAGCAAACAACACAAACTCCCATACTGGGCAGTCATTTATCGGGTATTAATTAAGTTACTTAGTTACATTAAGCAGTAGGGTTATCTACACCAAACATTTAGCTATCTACCTTAAGTAGCATGATTATTTTAAATAGTCACACTAATCCCACTTAAAAACTCTATTTAATTTAGGAGTTCTACACATGATCCTAGGTTGATAATTTGTGGCTATGCTATACTACTCATGAACAAAGCTTTAAATTATTCTCATAAATTTTCATGAACTAGAACTATGGGTCATAAATTTTTCTTTGAATCTAAACTTAAATTCATGGCTGAGGTTACATTAGGCCTCTGACTCTCAAATTTTTATCTTAGATTACTCCTATTGTAACAAAGCTAAGATAAATTTTTCAGCCCTAAACATGAAGGAATACATTTGGAATTAAATTAAGTAACTTTTATCAACATATAACAAAAAGTACTCGAAATCTAAGCAAATGAACAGTAAAGTACTCGAACTTTTTACACAGAGCTACGCATAGCACATACAATCTAAGTTCCAAGTTTCAGCTATAACACATGCCTACAACATGAGATACAATTAAAACACTTATTTTCTAATATTTAATCTACATCAGAAAATATACACCTACAGCTCAAACTTCCTAAATAAAAGTAGTCGAATTTTATGTAAGGATTCCAACAAAACTGGTTTGGCGTTTTTCTGATTTTTCTATGATTTACTACGATTTTTCAAAGTTTCAGCCAAAGATTTCAAAAATGTCCAGCGCAATACTGTTCATCTGAGTCAGGGTCTGTGCAGATAGGACCCTGGAACTATTCCTATTGTTGTATGGGGTCCCTGGTCGCGATTTTTGGAACAGAGAAACTCAGGGAGTTCGATTCCGGCGATGGGGTGCTTCCCGGAGGCGAGGGATAGGTGGGGGAGCATGAGGGACACGAGGGCTACCTTTGGATGGGCTCGGTTGACGCCGGGGTAGCTGGAGGAGGGCCGACGACGGTGACAGTAACTTGCCAATGGTAGCAGTGGTGCTCCGGTGAGCTTCGGCGAGCGGGGTCGATGGGGAACAGGTGGAGGAGCTTCAAGGGGCTGGGGGCAAGCGATTTTGGGGGTCAGCTCGAGAGAAGAGAGACCGGAGGGGCGAGCTCGGCGTGGGGTGGTTGAATAGCAACAATGGAGGGCAACTGTGGTTTCTGGTAGTGCGACCGTGAGCTAGAACCGGTCTTTTATAGGCCGTAGAGATAGAGGAGAGTGGAAAGGGCGCAATGCCACGGCCCTGGGTGGCTGCGTTGACGCGGTGGGCGGCGAGCAGAAGTGCCAGCAAGATCGGGTGGCACTGGCAGTGCCGTGGCACTCGGCGAGGGGGTCAGCAAGAAGAGCTAGAGCGGCGCTCGGGTTGGGGTCGACGCGTGGGGCAGCTAGGAGTTGGAGGTGGTGCCGGGGAGCGGCCGAGGCTCAGCACATGGTCGGGGAAATGGTGCTGACACCGGCGGCAGGGTGCAGCGGCGGAGCAGAGGAGTTGCCAGAGGAGGAAGAAGAGAGGAGGAGGTCCGAGGGACTTAATTGGAAATTTCAAAAACCTGAGGGACTTCACTGTAAACAGAAATTCCCTACTGACCCAGAGCTCTAATGAGAAAATGGTTAAAATTAAAGTTGTAGAACTTTTCAAAAACTATAACTTTGCTTTAGGGCTCAAGTTTAGAAACCTATAGTACAAAGTTTTATTTCACCATTTTGCACTCAAATCAAACTTTCCATAAGTTTTGTCCTAACAAAGCAATTTTTTATGAACCTTTGGGCTTATTTGCAAGCATTTAAGGCTGGTAATGATTACTTTCACCTTTTTCACTTTGACCCTTGGTAATTTTTGGAAAGTTACTTTATACTCTAACTAAATTACATAAAAGGGTTTGTATTTTCACAAATTTACACAAATACCCTTATTCTCATAACTTTATTAGAGTTTCACACAATTTCACACACACCAAACATTATTTCTATTGGTTTGAGCTATTTGACACCTAGGGTGTCACAGGCATTCTGTTGGGGATCTGATTAAAACCAACATCACGTTAAGTGACTTCAACGGACAAACTTCGGAGGCACAAGGAGTCCTCAGTGTGGATTTGACGGTAGGAGGCAAGACCGTCCCTACTTCATTTTTTGTTGTCAACATCAAGGGCTCGTACACCGTCCTGCTTGGGAGAGATTGGATCCATGCCAATTGCTGTATCCCTTCTACAATGCACCAATGTCTGATTCAATGGGATGGAGATGAAGTAGAAGTAGTCCATGCGGATGATTCTATTGAAGTTTCACATGCCGCCATGAGTGTCTGGGACGCAGAAGACCAGGAGCCAATCTCAAGGATTAGTTTGGAAGGCTGCGACCGTGTGGAAGCTACAAAAAATAGGGTGACGCTGGTCTTATCCACTGGCCTTACGGAATAGATGGGGTGCCAAAGTTAGTCTGCACCAAAGTAACAGGAGAGGCCGATCCCTGTGATCGGCCCCAAGAAATAAGAACTGAATTGTTTTTGTCATCCATGTTACATTATAGAAAGGCCCGCTCGAGCAGCCGGCCATGTGTTGATTGTAAAATGGTACAAATTAATGAAAACAACAAGTCGGCCGATCCCTGCGATCGGCCGAATCCTTTTACTTCATATTCATTGTTTATTTGCAGTATCGACCTGATGGATGAAGGGAAGCTAGGATACGGGTTCACATCTGCTGATGAGCTGGAAGAAGTCGACATTGGTCCTGGGGATAAGCCACGACCAACATTTATCAGCAAGAAGTTGAGTCTGGAGTTGCGAGAGCCGATGATAGTGTTGCTGAAAGAATATGCGGATTGTTTTGCCTGGGATTACACATAGATGCCCGGGTTGGACAGAAGTATTGTTGAGCATCGGCTCCCTCTCAAGCCAGGATTTCGGCCATTCCAGCAACGTGCGCGGCAAATGAAGGCCGAAGTCCTAGAAGAAGTCAAGAAAGAATTCGAAAAGATGATAGAAGCAGGCTTCATCAGGACGTGCAGGTATGCTGAATGGATCTCCAGTGTTGTGCCTGTACAGAAGAAGGATGGCCGGTGGAGAGTCTGTGTAGACTTCAGAGATCTTAACAGAGCTACACCAAAAGATGAGTACCCGATGCCGGTGGCGGAGATGTTGATTAATGCAGCTGCTGGTCATAAGATGTTGAGTTTCATGGATGGCAACGCTGGTTATAACCAAATTTTTATGGCTCCAGAGGATATCCATAAGATCGCATTCAGAGTACCAGGTGCAATGGGGTTATTCGAGTATGTGGTCATGACCTTTGGGCTGAAAAATGCTGGTGCTACATACCAATGGGCCATGAATTATATGTTTCATGACTTGATCCGTAAGCTGGTGGAAATCTACATTGATGATGTGGTGGTGAAATCCGCATCGGCTGAGGGGCATTTAGGAGATCTACAGCAGGTTTTGGAACAAACTAGGAAGTTCGGGCTTAGAATGAATCCAAAGAAGTGCGCCTTTGGTGTATCGGCCGGTCAGTTCCTGGGTTTCCTGGTTCATGAGCGAGGAATTGAGATCAGCCTAAAAAGTCAAGAAGCTGTAAGAACAATGGTGCCACCTACTACAAAGAAGGAACTCCAACAACTCATTGGCAAGAACAATTTTGTCAGGAGGTTTATTTCCAATCTGTCAGGAAGAATCGAGCCATTCATGGAGTTGGTAAAAGTTAAAGCCAATAACGAGTTCCGCTGGGGGCAGAGCAACAACAGGCTTTCGAAGATATCAAAGAATATTTATCCAAACCGCCTGTGTTGGTCCCACCCCAGCAGGGTAAGCCATTCTATGTTTATCTGCCAGTAGGTAACACTTCCATTGCTTCGGTCATCATACCAGTGCAGGATGGCAAGGAGAGAGTTGTTTTTTATCTCAGTAGAAGGATGTTAGATGCAGAGACAAGGTACCCTGAAATTGAGAAACTATGCCTTTGTCTATTCTTTACTTGTATGAAGCTCCGCCACATCCTGCTTTCCGCCGAGACAATTGTCATCTGCAAATCAGATGTTATCAAGCATATGTTGTCGGCCCCAGTGTTGAAAGGCCGACTCGGTAAGTGGATGTTTGCTCTGTCAGAGTTTGATATCCGGTACCAACCTGCAAAGGCAGTCAAAGGGCCAGCTCAGACATAGCAGCACTTTACATCCACGCATGGGCAATGTATTTTGACGGGTCGGTCTGTGGAGATGGCTCTGGCATAGGCATTTTGCTCGTTTCGCCTCGGGGGGCAACATATTCCTTTTCAATCAGATTGCCAACGCCTTGCACTAATAATTTAGCCGAGTATGAAGCGGTGCATAAAGGTATGGAATTACTTCTTGAGGCCGAAGCAGAAGCAGTAGAAGTTTTTGGGGATTCAAAACTGGTCATCTCTCAGCTCACGGAGACATACCAATGTGAGAGTGCGTCGTTGTTTCCTTTGTGGAGACAATGCCAGGAGCTAATGGCCCAGTTCAGATATATAAATTTCTACTGGATACCAAGAGTACAAAATTCTGAGGCCAATGATCTTGCCCAGATGGCTTCAGGTTCCAAGGACACAGCGGATGGAGCTGATTTCCTAGTAAACCTGTTGGATCAGGGGGATTGGAGAGCTGATATCTTCAATTACTTGAAGGATCTGGCTCGGGGGGCACCTAAGCAGATACGTTATAAAGCTATGAAGTATGTCTTGATAGGGGATGACTTGTTCTACAGGACTCTAGAAGGGCTACTGCTCAAGTGCTTGGGGCCGATTGAATTCAATCGGCTTCTACATGAAGTCCATGAAGGTACGTGTGGTACTCATCAATCAGCCCACAAGATGAAGTGGTTGATCAGGCGCTCGGGATATTATTGGCCTGATATGCTGGAAGATTGCGTCAAGTATTATAAAGGATGCCAGGCCTGTCAGAGGTTTGGAAAAATACAAATAGTACCAGCATCAGCAATGAATCCCATCATCAAACCTTGGCCATTCAGGGGTTGGGGCATGGACATGATCGGTAAGATTAATCCTCCATCGAGTAAAGGCCATCAGTTTATTTTGGCCATCATAGATTATTTCACCAAGTGGGTAGAGGCTATTCCTATGAAGTCAGTAACAAAGAGGGACATCATCAATTTCGTCAAAGAACACGTTATTCATAGGTTTGGGATTCCTCAGACTATTACAACGGATGGAGGGTCGGTGTTTATATCTGATGAATTCAAAAAGTTCGCTGCCGACACGGGGATTAAATTGATCAGGTCATCTCCATACTACGGTCAAGCAAATGGACAGGCTGAAGCGTCTAACCAGAGCTTGATCAAGCTGATCAAAAGGAAGATTGATGAACACCCACGGTGGTGGCATGAAGTATTATCAGAAGCATTATGGGCTTATCGTGTGTCATGCCATGGGGCAACAAGAGCTTCACCATATCATTTGGTGTATGGGCAGGAGGCCGTATTACCATGGGAGATTACGGCCGGTTCAAGATGGATAGAGTTTCAGAATCATTTGACTGCTGAACAATATGCCGCACTAATGAGCGACAACATGGAAGACACTACAGAACTCAGGCTTTGGTCGCTGGAAAAGATCAAGGAAAATAAGGCCAAGGTAGCCCGCGCGTACAATAAGAAGGTTAAACCGAAGGAATTCCAAGTTGGAGATTTAGTATGGGAAGCGGTGCTACCATTGGGGACTATGGATGCGGCATATGGTAAATGGTCTCCGAATTGGCATGGGCCTTATAGAGTGGATCAAGCTTTACCAGGGAATGCGTACATGCTTGAAGAATTGGATGGAGTTAAATTTCCGGTAGCCATCAATTGCCAACACCTCAAGAAATATTTCCCGAGCATGTGGGAAGACGAATGATGAAGCCGATGTAATGCATTAGGCTATGGACCAACACAATCAGAATATCCGTGAGGTAAGCCGATGTGATACATCGGGCTGCAAGTCGACAAGATCGGGTACTTTATGGTGCATTAGGCTATAGGTCCGTGCACGGAGCTGAAGATTGTGTAGCCGATGTTAAGCCATCGACTTCAGAAGCAATAATTAGAACCTGCAAGTCCCGAGTGTCGATAAAGGCAGGGAAGTTGATTGCAGGTGTCTCTTGATCTTAAAAGAACAGGTTTGACTTCTTTGCGGGTTTTTCTTGGTGATCATGTTCTTCGACTTGATTGGAGATCAGCGGAAAGCAGTAACAATAGAAGCGAGTTCGACTTGCTTTGGTACATAGCCAGATGGCAAAAAAAAAAAGAGGGGTAGATCTTGACAGAGTACTCTTGTTATTAGCGAGATCATTTGAAGGGTACTCGAGTTCTTGGAGGTCTCTGAGATTTCCGATCGAGAATAAAGGAAAGGTAGGGGATTGGATTGGGCGATTCAAGGAGAAGGGCCGATGCGATGCCATCGGACTTTAAGATTAGATTTTCAGACATTGGCTTGCTGAAATAAAAAGGTTTATTCACAAGAGATTATTACAAAAGAAGCCGATCTACCGGCTCTGTGCACAATGGTGGATGACCCTACGAACTACCACCAGTAGGTCCCTAAGGACTTGCGGCGTTTGCATGGGGGGGACGCACTGATGTCATCATCGCCGCTATCACCGCCGCCGTTGCTGTTGCTGTCGCTACTATCACTGCTGCTAGCACCGGAGTCGTTGCTGGCGTCCCCATCATCTTCTGAAGTCGACGATCCACCGCGCAGGAACCCTCCTGCTGCTGAGTCATCGTCGGTGGAAGTGTCCTTGGCATCTTCTTCTGAGGAAGAGAAGAAGTCATCATCCCTGGAACCTTCGTCACCTTCATCCAGATCCCCATGAAGGAGAATCTGGAGGTCCTCATCGTCGGTCAGGGACTCATCGTCCTCTAACCAAGTGCTGAAGTCCCACTCCTCTGCGTCCCAATGCAGAGGAGCGAGAGCCTCGTATGAAGCTACTGGATTGAACTCTGGCGTTGCCTCCCTGGAGGTTTCGAAGTTAGGAGAGGTGATAGAGATTATGGAAGAAGAAGAAGAGGAATTGGAGGAGGCAGAGGGGAAGGAAGCCATTGTTGGGGGATGCAGAATAATGCTGGTGCGGTTAATGCGTGGAGGAAGAAGATGAATAGAAGTAAATCCGCTGATGCCAGTTTATAAAGGCAGAGATGGAAGGCGAAGCGGCGCTATCGCAATCCCCGAGGAAGAAGTTGAAGGGTCGCGTCTGATGGCATTGGAAGGCAGCGCACGCGTGCAGGCCCTAGAAGCCGAGGGGTCACATCCGATGGCATTGGGAGCGGCATATGTGTCTACAAATCTTAGAAGTCGAAGAGGCAATGGTTTCGGAATTATCATTGCCAAAACTAGGGGGGCATGTGTTATCGCCATAATTTGATTGGGCCAAGGGATGGGCCGAGAGCAACATGGGCTGAAGGAAATCATCATAATGATCTGCGAATCGGCTTCCGTGCGAACATGTCAAGGGCCGGGATGGCCATGTATCTAGTAAGGATAGTTTAAATATAGTAAGTTAGAGATTGCATTGTAATCAACTAGGGTTAGTTAGAAAAGATCAAGTCTCCGGACTATAAATATGTATCGTGAGATTCAATAAAACAATCAATCAATCATTCACAACAAACTCTCGGCGCATCGCCACCCCTTTCCCAAGGGTTTCTCCAGGTAACTGACATGCTGCTCCGATCATGCTCCGCATGGTCGGGGCAGCATCGCGTTTACCTGCTTATCTTTGTGTTTCTCGTGCTGAAGCGTTGTTGATGACGAGTAACACTAGTTATCTTAAACGATTATGATGCTGCATTGGTTTTAAATAGTATATCCATGCTCTGCTTGCTGTTCGTAATCGTCTAGCTGCCCTTGTACGTGATCCCAGGTGCGAGGGGAGCACCTTGCTCTGTTCCTGCTTAGTAGATCTAATCCGTTATGGTAGTTCTTTGTTCTAGAAGGAATTGGTTTAATATCCTTATGATTAGGCCCTTCAAACGGGTTAAATGTTCTGGCTGCATGATTGGTGTTTCATGGTAATCTAAGGAGGGATTGTCCTGTCATCTTTCATGTTCGTTAGGCTTAACCACGCGCAGAATGTTCCAGTTACACGGTGAAAACCCTTACTGTCATGGATTGGATTAGCTTGGTAATTACAGAGCATGCTTTTATCTTTTTCTATCGGATTCGTACAAGACGCTTAAATATTAATAGGTCCGATCTGTTAAACAGGGCAATCGGCTTCTTTCAGCCGATTCTGAGAGGTACTCGAAGATCCAACCTGGTACGAGGACAGGTTTGGCCTAGTGCAGAGGCTCCATCGGCTCTTCTAGCCGATCTTGGGAGTCATGTTAAGAGCCGCTCGTGGCTCGGACTAACGTTTGACATGGCTATGCATGCAGGAAAATAACTGACAACAACTTCTACACCTTCCTGATCAGGTATAGGTCAGGTGGCACGCATAGCACTTCACCAAGCCAGGGCGTGTGCCAGACTTCTGGGCCGTTGACCGAGGAACCGGGACCCACCAGCAGTTCTGGAAGCCTCGCGGCTCCTCGTGTTGCCTGTCGCTGCTCGCCGGTGGGTTTTGACCGAGAACACCTCCCTGGACAAAGCACAGGCATTGATCATTAAGTCGGTAAAATAGAGGGATGAAACGCGCTGAGGTCAGGCCGGCCGGCCCCTAACTATCAAACCTCAAACTAACGCAACTATCACCGACACCAGGAGAGCATCAGGGATATCCAGGAGAAGGGCAGTGCCAAGTGGCAGAAATCCCAAGCCGGCCGGCCTGGGAGAGCTATAAATAGAGGGTCATCCATCCCTTGTAACACACACCAAGGAGTTCTCACTCATTTCACTTTGTAGAGTTAGGTTTAGTAGTCTAGGAGTTAGGGTCGAGTCGACCTTGTCTCAGGATTCCGGAGTCATCATCGGAAGTCTGGTATAAGCTCTTATATCTTTCCCTTTGATATTTCTCAATTTAAGTTATCTTCTTTATCTTATCGAGTCAACTTTACTATCCATATTTATTTATCTTTCCAAGTTATTCAGCTTGTGTGCAGAAGTTCTGTCCTCTAGCTTAGGCTTTATTATCTTTCTTATTCTTTGAGGATCTTACCTTACGGGTTTTCTCGCCCGAACTAGGGAGCTCAAGTCAGGTCCCTAGGTTGAGGGGAATTTCTCTTGAAGGACTCAAGAAAAATCCTAACACTGAGTGCAGACGTGGTGTCTGGCTTAGTGTTAGCTAGGAAGTGTGTTCCACCCCATAGAACAGTGTGGTTGTGGGCAGGTGGTGACAGCCTTGTAGTTCACCACGTTCGGGTGCTTTCATAACAGTAGTAGGAGGTTGTCGTTGGACTCCCCTCTCACCGCTTTCTGCAGTCCTTCCTCTTCCAGCTGCTGAAGTAAGCTCTTGGTTCCCGATAACTAGTTAGAAGCAAGGCTAGAGAGGCTAGCTTGTTAGTCTAGAAGTATTCTAGGAGTTTTTCTTGCTCGTTGTCCTCCCAACTGCTTACCGCTCTAAGGTTTAGAGTCTCCTGTGTCAAACGGTCATTGCCTGGTGTCGGTGTTTTACCGCCACGCCCATCGAGGGATAATCCCGAGGTGATGAGTTTATAGGTAGGGTGTCGCCAAGATTATGAACTCAAAGGTGCAAGGAACACAAAGTTTAGACAGGTTCGGGCCGACGAGAGCGTAATACTCTATGTCCTGTGTGTTTTGTATTGTCTTAGGTGTTGATTGGGGTGATCTCCTATTTGGAGGGGGTCCCTACCCGCCCTTATATAGTCTGAGGGGATAGGGTTACATGGTGGTCCTAGTCAGATACGAGACCAGGTGTCCTACTCGAGTACTTTTGGGGTAGTTTCCTGCTGTTCCGACTAGTTCTACTACTATTCGAGTAGTCCTACTATGGTACGAGTAGTTACAATCGATGTACGGAGTGGGCCATATCCCATCACTTATCCTAGGATATGTACGCTGTGTGCACAGTCCCGTGGGCCTAGGTCTGACAAGCCCTCGAGCTCTTGGTAGTCAAGTACTGCAAGTATCCGAGTACTTCGGAAGGCGTCTTTGAGTTCCCCCGAACTCCATCTTGAAGGTGTCTTCCGAGTACTTCATTGGTTGCATCGATGCTGTGAGGTGCTCATGCTCCGAGTAGTTGTCAAGTCTTCTTTTATATGGGGTGCGATTTAACTCGAACACCATATGGAGTAGCCCCCGAGCCTTAGGTTAACTTGGAGAATCAGGCCAAGGGTCAATTTAGTCTTGAGTCTTCTATCCTTATCTACCAAAAAGATTTGAAAAATAAGCACTGATGATACGTGTCCCGCAGCCTCCGAGCCTTGAATCTAAATCCCCAAGGTTTGGAATAAAGGATCCAAAGAATCATGGCATGCAATATATGTCGGTAAAGATTTGATGGTTAAGATGGGCAAATTGGTTTAGAACTTCAAATACCATTTTTTCGGAATGAATTCCCTGAAAAAATGGTTAAACAAATAACTTCTCCAAAAAGCACCCTAAATTACCGCTCAAATCAAATCTTGTTCCTTAAGTGCCGTGTCACATCTAGCCCCGGAGCCTGGGAGCTAAATGAATCACAGGAGATACACCTAGTAGTTGGTGGCACCAACCCCCGAGTCTAGGCATCGGCCAAGTTGCCGCTGGATCTTTAACTATCAATGAAGCCAACAAGTCAGAGTCGATCCCGATTAGATTTGTAAGCGAGATGAGTAGTCGAAGTAGCTGATGACGCGTAAAATTAGTCAGGAACTAGTAAACGTAGTGTTATGGGAGCAAAGCCCCTTTAGTAACATAGAATACTAGTCGAGAACTAGTAACCTGAGTGTTACTGGAAGTATGGGAGCGAGGCCTGTTCAGTAAACTTGCACTTAGTACCAGTCATGAACCAGTAAAATGGAGTAGTACTGGAAGTATGGGAGCAAAGCCCCTTCAGTAACATAGAATACTAGTCGAGAGCTAGTAATCTGAGCGTTATTAGAAGTATGGGAGAGAGGCCCCTTCAGTAAACTACGCGTAGTACTAGTCGAGAACTAGTAAATGGAGTGTTACTGGAAGTATGTTAGCGAAGCCCCTTCAGTAACATATAATACTAGTCGAGAACTAGTAATCTGAGCGTTACTGGAAGTATGGGAGTGAGGCCCCTTCAGTAAACTTGCACGTAGTACCGGTCGTGAACCAGTAAATAGAGTAGTACTAGAAGTATGGGAGCGAAGACCCTTCAGTAACATAGAATACTAGTCGAGAACTAGTAGTCTAAGCGTTACTGGAAGTATGGGAGCGAGGCCCCTTCAGTAAACTTGCACGCAGTACCAGTCGTGAACCAGTAAATGGAGTGTTAGTGGAAGTATGGGAGCGAAGCCCATGCAGTAAACTACATGTAGTACTAGTCGTAAACTAGTAAACGGAGTGTTATTGGAAGTATGGGAGCGAGGTCCCTTCATAAAACTTGCACATATTACCAGTCGTGAACCAGTAAACAAATTGTTACTGGAAGTATGGGAGTGAGGCCCCTTCAGTAGCATAGAATACTAGTCGGAAATTTGTAAATGGAGTGTTACTGGAAGTATGGGAGCGAGGCCCGTTCAGTAACATAAAATACTAGTCGGAAACTAGTAATCTGAGCGTTACTGAAAGTATGGGAGCGAGGCCCCTTCAGTAACAAAGAATACTACTCGGAAACTCATAGTCTGAGTGCTACTGGAAGTACGGGAGCGAGGCCCCTTTAGTAACATAGGATACTAGTTGGAAACTAGTAAACAGAGTGTTACTAGAAGTATGGGAGCGAGGCCCCCTCAGTAACATAGAACATCAGTCGGGAACTAGTAATCTGAGCATTACTGAAAGTAGAGATAGGTTACTGGAGATTAACAGGCCAAGGAGAGAAACAAAATCTTGCTGGTAGCTTAGATTCCTTGGTCGGGCCATGAGAATTCACATGTATGTGAAAACATCACGGTTGGCCCGAAGGAAGTGACGATGAGGTCCTTCACTTGATTTTGATCAATTCCTTGGGTGGGCCAAGACAAGTCGTATGTTGCCATGCGAAGATATCTCGGTTGGCCCAAAGGAAGCGACAACGAGGTCCTTCATTTGATCTTGATCAGTTCCTTGGGCGGGCCAAGACAAGTCGTATGTTGCCATGTGAAGATGTCTCGGTTGGCCTAAAGGAAGTGACGACAAGGTCCTTCACTTGATTTTGATCAGTTCCTTGGGCGGGCCAAGACAAGCCGTATGTTGCCATGCGAAGATGTCTCTATTGGCCCAAAGGAAGTGATGACGCAATCCTTCACATGCGTTGTTACAAAAGTGGTCCTCGTGCGAAGATGACTCGGTTGGCCCGAACGAATTCCTTGGGCGGGCCAAGACAGTTCGTACGGCGCTGAAATATGGATGAATAGACAAGCCCTATTTTGGGTAAATTCATTGATTTCCTGATCGAGTGGTTGAATGAATTCTTTGGGAAAAAACCCCTTGTTTTGAAATAAAACTCAAGACAATGGTTAAATAAGTTCCCAAAAGATCTTTGTAAAACCTCCTTAAACCGAGCTTCGGACCTGCTAGAGCTGCCGAAAGCACACAGAGTGCCTTGTCACGCCCAGCCCCCGAGCGTAGAAACCAGACGAGCATGGATAGTTGTCGATCTTGATTTGTGGGTGATTGCCGACGATGCGGTATCACTCCTTGATGGAGCCATGATAGTTTGTTGATGAGACCCAACTAGTCGGAATCAATTCCAACTAGTCACTGATGGAAGAAGTCTGGCTCCCAACTAGTTTTGTAGTCGAAGTAGTCATCGGCGGGTCGCCGAGTGCCCTCATGTAGGTGAAGTAGTCGTCAAGTTGGACATGATCCGATGCGTCCGCCTCCGTGAATGGAATTTATTCAATGAAAACCATGAAGACCTTGCGATCCGGCGAGGAGGTTTTGGCGAACCACCCCTATTCTTTGTCGGAGGAATCGAGGGGCCTGCCTTCCTGGAATGGTTCTATACCCGAAAGGTTGTCGGGGTTGATGGCACAGAAAAGTGGGCTGAGGTCGGGTAGCTTGAAGGACTCTGTGCCCTTCCAATGCCCGAGCCAGCCTGACCAAGTTGAAGGCGCAGAAAGGTGGGTTGAGGTCGGTTAGCTTGGAGGACTCCATGCCCTTCCAATGCTCTGGCTCGCCCGACCAAGTTGGAGGCGCCCTAAGGCCCTGGTGGCCGTTTGATAAGGGTGATGCACCGTTGATGATCTCTGAGTAGTCAGTAGAGATGGGAGCCCTTCGATGGACGGTGGCCAGTCCTCCTTCGACTTGTGGTAGATGAACCAAATCCTCCTCCGACTTGTGGTAGACAATCCAAATCCTCCTCCAACTTGTGGTAGACGATCCAAATCCTCCTCTATCACACCCGGTTTAGAAAAGGTAACCGAATGCATTCTATATGTGCGCCAGGATCAAGTTCTGCACATATAGTAGACGTCACAAGTGAATATCCGAAACAATGCATTAACGAGATAGAGTATAATCGTACTTTATTACATGACCGACAGTCTTAGTCTTAGGCGAATAAATAAACGTATATAACTAGCAGCGAACTGTGACTTCACAGGCAGATGACTGGAAGACATACGCCTAGTAGTCCTCGAAATCTTCAGGGAACTCCGGACAACTATCTTGTTCTGAGCAACATTGGTTTTAATAAAGCAAACGTGAGTACACTTATGGTTGGTACTCAGTAAGTGGAGTAAATTATACGACATGCAAGTCTATATTCAAGGAAAAGCTGACATGGTTTGACTGCGATAAGCATTTTTAATTGGTCAAGTTTTATTAAGCAAGCATTAACTAAATGTAAGTATATACCAACCCTTAAATAACTAAAGAGATAAGATACCAACAACATGAATAAATAAATAAATAATATCGATTTAGATCTTCTTTAAGTTCAGTTATCATGTGAGTGTCCAAGCCGCTCTTAACCGTGAGCATGGCTGATATATCAGTTTTCACTCTGCAGAGGTTCTACAATTTACCCACAATTCATGTTTGTCTTGATGCCCGGGTTTGCAAGGCCTTAAACACTTCTGAGGTGAGTGGCAGGGATTCACTACAAGGCCTTTACAAAGATTCCCTAACTTATGATAATCCGCTAAGGTTTCAAGTCAAAGTGGTCATAACCCTCCCTAATGAGGTAATGCCTTAGCCAAGGACCACATATATCAATATGCCTCAAGAGGACCGGGCTATACCCCGATGATGCAACCGCTCTTGCCCTTTCAGTAAGATGATCATAAGCTAAAGTTTCTAATTAATTAGCCAAGACCAGAGCCATGTAGTATCGTGGTTGCACCATTTTCCTGGGTGGTTCTCCATGTTCCAATTAACGCAATGTTCTTAATTATCACCATAAAATTATTTTAGAACATGAGTAAAACCAGTGTAGCATGATTTTTAGGTTATCCAACCAAAGTCTAAGTAAAAGCAACTAGCATAGCTACAACATAAATATAATAACCCAAATTTAATCAAGGAAGTTCAAAAAAACTAGGCACATCCTTAGTTTGGGATCCATCATATTCTAGACACATGCATGCAATAAAGTAAATATGTGTATTTATAAAGTTATTGCGACTGAAGTATGATCAAGGACCACTTGCCTTCGTCAACAAACTGCTGCTGCTCGAGAACGTCTTCAAACCTTGGCTCATGCGGACCCTCGAACTGCGTACCGTCTATCGTAACACACAAGTACATACAAGCAAACAAATATAATAAATAAGAAATAGTACACCAATCAATATAAATAGAGCAAAATAATGTAATAAAGCTACTGCATATGTCGTAAGGATCGCGTGAGCGCAAGAATCGATAAAAACGGAGTTAATAAGAAGAAGTTAGGGCTAAAACATGATTCTTGGGGCTTATTTGTAGAAGATTTGAAACTAAAAGGGCTCTGACCAAAGAAATCGAGGGTTAGATCATAATTAAACCCTAGACCTAGGGTCTAGATTGCCAAAGAGAAGGGTTTAGGACTGCAGGTTCTATTTTTGGAAAAGACAGGGGTCTAAACAGAAGAAAAAGGATCTATTCGTGAATACTTTTGAACTACCGTGGACTACGGGTTGATTTCTACAAAATTCAAGGACTAAGTCGCAAAATAACCTCAGGATGACCGGTATTTGGATCTTTTGACTCGGGTTAGATCTAAACTAACCCATTGCATCTAGATCTAACGGCTGTGACGCGGGGGCGGCGGCGCTAAGCGCCGGTGGTGGGGCTGTGCGGCTGCGAGCGGTGGCGCTTCATCGGGGTAAACGCATAAACATGTTCTCGGCCTCGGTTTTGAGTGCGGGTTGCACTGGGAGATAGCGGGTGTCACAGGTAATCGATCTAGGGGCTCTAGGGGCTGGTAACGGCCGTGAACGAAGGCCGGTAGCGAGGGGTGGCTCGGGATCGATGGTAAGGTCACGCGAGCACAATAGGGTAGGGAAGAGGGGAAAAGGGAGACCGGCGAGGATCCTCACCACCACGTGAAGCTTCTGGGCTGCTGGCTCGATGGCGGGGAGTGGCGGATTAGTGGTGCGGCGAGCGTCCAAAGCTCGGCTATGGCGGCGGCGGAGGAGCTCGGGTGCTAGGGTTTCTCGGGCGGTTGGCGGTGACTATGGCTTGGGGAGAGCTAGGGCACAGGGCGGGGCTTTATAGGGCGGCTGCAAGCGCCTTGGCGTGCGGGCCCAGGCGACATGCGGCGGTGCGGCCGTGCCGTGTCGCGGCCAGACTCGGGCTCGAGCCCGAGTCTGGCTCGAGGTTGAGGACGGCCCGGATAGGTGGGTCCCCCTTGTTAGCGTGAGGGAGAGGGGAAGGAAGGGAGGCAGGCCGTGCGGGCGGACTGGGCCGGGAGCTGGGCCGCGAACGGGGAGAAGAGGAGAAAAAGGAAAACGGGCCGCGTGGACTGGGCCGCATGGAGGGAAAGGAAGAGAGGAGAAGGAAGGAAGGCCGTGGGCTGGGCCCAACTTGAAAATGAGAGAGAAAAAGAAATGCATTCAAATATATTTGAGTTTGAATTTGAAATTTAAATTCAAATGGAAGACAAACAATAAAACAATGCAATGGGGCATGAAATGCACAAAACCTATAGTTCCTTATATTTCTTTTTATAATTAAGTAATTTGTTGTTAATTTATGGTGAATGCTCTAAAATCAAAATGAGGGAATAAAACCTTATGAGTCCTAGAAGGAATTCTAGAAAAAATTTAATTAGGTTTCTAATTTGAAAATTTAGGGTGTTACATCCTCCAACTCAGAGAAGGACTTGTGGTACAGGACCTTAGACTGAGGCAGACTCGGTTCAAGGGGTTCCAGGTTGTTGATCAAGTTGTCGATTGCATGGTTGACATCCATGGTGGGTGGTACGGGTGCTTCAGGCAGCTTCTAGTCGAAAAATTGATTTCCACCGAGACCATTGGCGAGGTTGTACAGGAGCAAGGCCCCTCAGTAAACTACATGAAATACTAGTCGAAAACTAGTAAACGGAGTGTTACTGGAAGTTTGGGAGCAGAGCCCCATCAGTAACATAGAGAACTAGTCGGGATCTAGTAATCTGAGTGTTACTGGAAGTATTTGAAAGATAATTACGTAGGTGCTTTATTTGGCTAATTAACGGGTTCCACTAGTCATTGCCAAATGAGACGATCACTTTTGGTAGTCGCATGGCTCGGCTGTGACAGGGTTCCTTGAGCTTAGCCTTAAAGAAATTGAATCATTTTCTTCTTTCCCGAGCACATCCCCACTAGCCCTATCCTTAGCCCCCGAGCGTTGGTAAAATGGGCTCATGACATGAGGAATAGGTGACAAGAGATCGGCTGGAAAAAGGTTGCACTAATTAGTCTGGACATTCATTAGGCACATCTCAAAGTAGTATAGCGAGGAAGTCATGATTAACCCAAATAATAAACATAAATGGCGCCCCTAACTAAGTGGTAAAAAGGTGTGCTTTTAGGTTTATAGAACCCCTTGTTTCGAGATATAGTCCCAAAACAATGGTTTAAACAAACAAAACACCTAAAAGACTCTCAGAAAACCTTCTTGAATTGGGTACTTAATTTATGAATAAACATTATTCGGGTAGTCCCGTCACCTTTCTTCATAGTCTTTGTTGAGTGGTGGAGCTCTTAGGGCCCTCTGGAGAGTTTGATATTCAAACGCGGAATGCTTGCTCTTCGGGTGCCACAGGCATCGCCTGTGGAGGATTTCCTCGAATCGTTCCTTCAAACTGAGAGTCTTCATTCTATGAGTGGATTGTTCCCAGCTTCTTGCTTGTGCTTCCAAGTTGTCTCTAGGTAGTCGAGAGGGATTTAATACTGGGTGGGGCTGTAGACTTCCACTTCTTTGCGCTCCTACTGCCTGGCGATGATGACATTGCGAGCATCCCGGCCAACATTGATGATGGTGCAAAGGTCGTCCGTGGAGGAGCCGTAGAGGTTGCCTCCCCCCTGTGGGTTTCATCTCGACCGCGCGATGCCTGCATTCAACACGCTTCGCATTGATCATCTTATAGCGTTCCTTCTGGATGTCATCTGCATCTTCTACCTTGATGTTATCTGGGAATTCAATACCCGTTGTTGTGTCCACATCTTCATCGAGTGGATCAAGGAGGTAGTCATTGTAGTTGTCTAGCTGGACCTGCTCTAGGCCTTCACAGTCCTTCCATCGTGAATCATGAATACTTCTCGATTGGGGGTGAAGCGTTTGGCACTCCGCACCACCTGGCCCTCGTCTTCATCGTCAGAAGGAGGGAGGGGTCTGCCTTCTTGAAAAGGGAGTTTGTCGGGTGTGGTAACGGATCATGGTGGACTTGATTTGAGAAACCTAGAGGGTTTCAGGCCCTTCTGATGCTCAAGCCTGCCCGACCAATCTGATCCCCTTACCAGACCCCGGGGGTTAGTTATTACAGGTGTCACATGAGCAGCCGAATCTGAGTGGTTGTCGGAAACAGTAGCCCCCCAATGTGTGGTGGCTTCTCCTTCTTCGAGTGGTAGTAGATGATCCAAATCCTCCTCCAATACGGAGAGGGTCCTGGGTTGAACCACCTCAGACCAAACGGGACATGGCTTGGGGGTTTCAAGTGTGCTGATGGGGAGAGTGTGTGTTGCACAAAAAGTAGGCGGCGAAGCGTAGCTTTGATTTGTGGGCGATTTGTCGATGAAGCCGACTAGTCGGAGCTGATTCTGACTAGTTGTTGACCGTGCGGAGCTAGTCGCCTTGTAGTTTAAGACTCATCCTTGACTGGTTTCTAGTGGAGACGAGTAGTTGAAGTAGTCGTTGGTGCTGCCGATTTGTCGAAGCAGTCGTAACTATGGCGCGAGCCAAGTAGTCGAGGTCGCCGCTGAAGCGCGTCGATGTTGTGACACGAGCTGATGTTGAGCGGACTAGTCAAAATCTGTCGGTTCCCTAGGTTGATACGCCAAAGGGTGGATTCTTCGAGAGTAATGCAATCTGCTATACCTTTGTCTTCCTGAAAAGGTAGTTCCTGCATGAAGGCCACAAGGCGGGTGTCATACTCGAATAGTTTAGAGGGCTTTAAGCCCTTCCAATACACGAAACGGCCTTATGGCATAGACATTATGGTCAAACCCAGGTGATTACCCGAAAAGGTTTCAGGATCGTCATTAGTTTGCGAGTGGTTGTGGAGAATAGGGGCCTCCCGACAAGCGGTGGCTCCCTCGTCCTCGAGTCCTCCCGAGCTCCGACTTGAAGGTGTAGTACTAGTCAACAAGTACTTTTCGTTTGAGTCTGAGTAGTTATCAGAAATGGGGGCGCCCAGACAAGCGGTGTCTCCCTTATCTCCAAGTCAGAAAGGGACATGGATTGTGCAGCCTTATCAGATTGGTTTAAATCCGATCCGAGTAGTCCTGGTGCAGCGTGAGTTGAAGTCGCGTAAAAAATGGACGTCATCTCGATCTCCCCGGTGTGATCAGGGAGCAGCAACTCGTCGAGGCTATCGACAAATTTGTCAAGGTCGCTACTTCGAGTTGGTGTAGAGGCCTCCAGCTTCCTGGAGTCGGAAAGGTGGCTGTTGAAGCCACCCAAGCCGTTGGCGACGTAGATCCAAGAGCTGAAGATGAAAGTTGTGCCCGCATCAAGCATAGTGATGGTGAAGCAGAAATATGCCATCGAGTTCTCTGGTGGATCCTCGATGAACACCCCTACCTAGCGCGCCAGCTGTCGGTGTTTTACCGCCACACCCACCGAGGGATACCCCAGAGGTGGTGAGTTTGTAGGTAGGGTGTCGCCGAGATCAGGAACTCGAAGGTCCAAGGAACACAAAATTTAGATAGGTTCGGGCTGCCGAGAGCGTAATACCCTACGTCTCGTATAGTTTGTATTGCCTTAGGTGTTGATCTGGGTGATCTCCTGTTTGGAGGAGGGTCCCTGCCTGCTCTTATATAGTCTAGGGGGATACGGTTACATGGAGGTCCTAGTTGGATACCAGCCCAGGAGTCCTACCTGAGTACTTTTCAGGTAGTTTCCTTCTGTTCCAACTAGTTCTACTACTGTTCAAGAAGTCCTACTACGGTACGAGTAGTTACAACGGATGTAGGACGTGGGCCATGTTCCATCCCTTATCCTAGGATATGTACGCTATGTGCATAGTCCCGTGGGCCCGGGTCTGACACCTGGCCATTTATCTTATCATATCTTATCTGGCTTACCCCCACTAAGTTAGTCGGTGGATATCTCCAGTAAAGTTTATCACTCATTCATTCCATATTCTTTAGACCACAGTGCTTCCCCGTGAAAATTTAAGATACCCTGGAATACTCCAAGTGCTACAGCGATGGGTTCTGTGTGCTTGCGGAATACATATTCTATTGGGCATAAGAAACACCAACAAGCATTTCTAGCGCCGTTGCCGGGAAAGCAATTCGTGCTAAAGATATCATTGAACAGTTTGATAAATTTACTGATTTATCACCGCTAATTTAAGTGGGCTTACCATTGCTCTCTTGTCTTTGTGATATATGCAGACCAGTGTATGACCGGTTTCGATCTAACGTAGAACTTCAACCCGAATCCAGAAAGAATTGGGCGAATTGTCCGACACAGAGTTGTCCCACCTCAGAAAAGGCTTTCATTAGGCCAAGATTCGAAAACACCAGCTTCATCACCTATGGCTCAGAAGACACTTCGTCAATTCTCAGCCCCGTCCAGCAGCCATATCCCTACTGGATTGAACACCGACGAAGGCAATGAAGGATTTGAGCTGCAAACTAGGCTTGTCAACATGGTCCAAGCAAGACCTTTCTGTGGTAAGGCATCAGAGGATGCCAACTCTCATCTTCAAAACTTCCTGGAAGTGAGCAGCACAATCAATCCCAGAGGCACTACAATGAAAAACATTCGACTTCGTCTGTTCCCATTGTCTCTGCTTGGGAAAGCAAAGATGTGGTTCTACATCAACAAGGATGCATTCACCACATGGGATGCCTGTTCTAATGCATTCCTAGCAAAGTACTTTCCAATAGGCAACCAATGCCCTTCGGAACAGGATTTCCAATTTTCAACAACTCCAGGATGAAACCATCCCCGAAGCTTGGGAACGTCTCCAAGAATACATCACAGCATGCCCACACCACGGCATGGAAGAGTGGCTAATCATCCAAAACTTCTTGCATGGCCTGAGTCAGCGAGCGCGAAACCACATATATGCAGCAGCAGGAGGATCATTTCTCTCCCTCGACATTGCAAGATCTAAGGTGCTCATTGATAAGATTGCCTCCCACTAGAGTTGGTAGGGAGATAGGTAACAAGCTCATGCTAAAGGAGTACACCAAATTGATGGTGTAGATATGCTGGCAGCCAAGATGGATCTTCTCATGAAAAAGCTGGAATCTCCGCACTAGGAGGTCAACCAGATCATGCAGTCTCGTATCACATGTGAAACATGTGGTGATACTAGCACTTGGGCATTAGTTGCCCGACGACTAAGAGGACATGAACTTCATTGAGAACAACAATCCCAATAATTCAAGCCACCATCCTCAGCAAGGTTGGAACTCCAAGCCCAACCACCCCTTCGGCCAACTGCAAGGTAACAACTTTAATAACAATTTTCAGCCTTTGTTAAAAGACCTAGTGTACAGCCAAAAATAAATTAATGATAACATTAGCATAAGAATCCAGCATAAGAAATTTTTGGAGCTCGAAGAAGAAAGAGATTGAAGCAAGCAAGCCCACAAAGAAAGTGTGGCAAAGGAAAGTGTCATCACCGACGACAACCCCATCCGGTGACAACAATCGAACCCAAGCTATGGAGAGTCCTGCTCCGAACTCAAAACCCAAGCTCTCGCTATGAGGTAACATGGTAGATATCCATTCTTTGCATTTGCATGTAGGATAGTTTATTTCCGTGCATAATTTATTTCAACTTCATCATGACATGTTTAAATTTCTGCAAACTGCATCTTTGTTTTTCGAACTTTTGTTTCAATTGAACTACATAAAAGAGATCAAAAAATTTCAGCTAGTTTGTAGGCCGGCCGGCCCTACCAAGGCCGGCCGGCCTCACATGTCATCCTCTGGATAGTGTGCAGCTGCAGGGAAGAAAGAGCACGACAAAGACTTCAATTAGAGGAGCAGGCAAGCTTGAACGTGCATGTGCGGGCCATTAAACCCCATCATGGATGGTTGACCTCTCTTTGCACCGTTCACGTCCCATCGTGCAACATTCTCGCTTGAGTGCTCATGCATGAATGAGATAGGATGAATAAGGAGCGTGCACGAGAAAGCAGAGAGTGAGGTAGTGCAACACCAAGCCAACTGGCCCCATCATGGCCGGCCTGCCTCACCTTCACCGGTGCCATCCCATCACCACCAAACACGGCATTATCACCTGCAAGTCTACGCTTAGGAAGACGAGGTGGAGCTCCCGCCGTTCATGAGTCGACCGGCCTGGCCCATGCCAGCCAGCCTGCCTCATGCGCGCACCTATAAAATCTGCAGCTCCCGACGTCTCTTGTCGCACCCTCAGCTCTGGTACATAGGCATCTCTTTGAGTTCGAGTCTCTCTTCTCCCTTCCTAAGTATCCTTGCTCAATTAAGCTCTTGGAGCTAATTAGGCAAAGGTGCTTAGTGCTAGCTCACCCACCAAAAATAGAATAATCTAGTAGCTAATAAACAGAAGAAAAAAATTAGTGCTAACTTCTGCTTAGCCAAGAAAAATACCAAAAATATTTTCCCTCTTTGAATAAAGCTTTGGCATGCTTGAACGACGAACGTGTCTGGTGGTTAATTCCCCACAAGGACAACTGACGACTAACAAATTTTTGTTTAGTCCTTCGGGTATTTTGTGTGCGCACTAATATTTTGTAGGCACCATGTGGACTGCTATGAAGAACTAGCTCAAGAAGCTCAGCCCCTCCAGTTCTAGGCGTTCGTAGAGTTTGGCATTCTCCCACGACAACATGTTGGACTCAAGTCGCCGAGATAGTGTTTTCTAGGAGGACATGACTCCTGCAATGCCTAGGAATTGTGTCTGCATTCGCATTCGTGTCCTGATTATAGTCGACCAGATCGTAGCTCGGAACAAATGCGAGCGGGTAGCGCTGGAGCTACTCAAGAAGCAGAGTTTCTGCCACACCAAGATTTTCGAGCCCCTCTTCATCATCAAAACGGGCCTAAAACAAGACATGATCCGTGCCTTCAGCTACGCCAGTTGGTACGACTTTGCCAACATCACAGAGACAGGTTCGTAACTCTTAACCATGAAATTCCTTATGTCTCTGGGCATTGAAGAAACAACTAAAATCTATTTCCATTTCTTTGTGATGAGCAATATGAGTTAACGGCAAAAGAGCTTAGCGTTGCGCTTGGCTTTAGTAAAAAGTGCTTGCTAGATCCTAATGCTCTCGTAAAAGATTATCAATATGATCGCACAACCTGGTGGAATGAAATTTTTGAAGAGCCTGTTAGCAGTAAAAATAGTATAGTGTCAATTCATAACCCTACTATTAGATTGCTAGCAAAATGGCTCCGCATGGTTGTCCACCCACGCTCTGACCTGCGCGTTTGCAGTCTCCCCGAGCTGCAGTGTCTTTTTGCTATGGCTAAAAAGATAAAGTTCTCTCCCGTCATGAGCATGTTGGCTCATTGGCAAAAGATGATCACGGGTAGAGGTACCATCGACATAACCTCCTTGGTTCCATGCATCTCTATGCATGTCACTGCGTTGGATAATGCCCAGTCACCTACCTGCTTTTGACGGAGGCCTTCCAATACCGAGTAGGCCTAGAGCATTTTGTGCAGGGACATATGATGCACGAGGGGCCAGGTAATTCTCTCTTCATGTGTTACCCCAGGTATGATAGAGAAATCGAGCTCCTATGCCCGAAACTCTCTCCACTCAGTCAAGCGACTACTCTTACATATGGAGAAGAAGGAGCCGGCACGTCGCAGTGTTGCCGGTCTGATGACACGAGGATAGGTTCAGCTCAGTACTCAGTAGGAGCAGGCATTACCATCACACCAGGCAGGTACTTCCCACATGAACTTCAAGGAGACCTACGAGCATTACACTTAGAGTGGTGCAAGCACTGCTGGAGGCAGCACTGACTATGGTAAAGATTAGGGACCCTACTACCCCCGAAGTATGTAGAATTTTTGGTCCGCAGGTGGGTATGTCGCTCGGCTCGATACGGTTATGAGAACCCGATCATGTGGGGGATCATGAACCTCATGACCCAGGTCAACACTATGGGCCAGCAGCAGGACCAGATCAGCCAAGACCTCGCGCACAACACCGACCTCACCCAGCAAACCTAGGGGATGAACACTTCCATGCTCCATGACATCTCAGGTGTCTTCACCCATCTGGGCCTTGGCCCAAACCAGCAGCAGCAGCCACCACCACAGTAGAACTACCCATATCCGCTGACGCATTACCCGTACCAGCAACAGCACCATGACCCCAACCAGCAGAACTGAGCTTCATCTAAGCTTGGGGGTGTATCTAGGTAAGTCATCTAACCCATCCTTTCATTTCAAGAATTGCCATAACAAAAAAATTAAAAATATAATAATAATAATAATAATAATAATAATAATAAAATCTAAAACAAATTTTGTTTCATGCTTTGAATAAATGAAACTCCTAACTTATATGTGTGGAAATCCATGTGAGCTCTACTTTCGGAAATGATGAACAGTTGCTCTGTTCATGTTCTGCAAGTGCCTCGTATATAACTTTTTACTCTCCTAGTACTTGATTTTATTGGCACTTGGAAATGTTTTCATTAAAAATTCTGTGGCAGAACCGCTCGAATTATTCCGGCTCAAGTGCGCTATTGATCGCCGTACAACTGCAATCAGCTTAACGCACTTCAAACGGAACAATCCTTTGGTCTGTCGGGTCTCCGCCCGATTCAACCACGGTTCAGCAGGATCGAAGCAGGTTTACCTCGCACGAAGGCGAGTTCACATCACAGAATAGCTCATCAACTTTTTAATTTACAACCATACATACATTATTACAAACCGAGTTCAAAGATAAGTAAATTCATACAAACCATGTTCAAACTGACAAGCGTAACAGCTTGTCTAAACTCACAGCGGAAGAAAAAGTTTTTACGCGACTACACACGTCGCGAAGACGGACGCCAAGCTTAGCCCAGGGCCTGGTGTCACTCCGGAGGTTCTGTGCCGGCCGGGAACGGGTCCCACTCCACGGACCAGCCAAAAGGAACGGACGTTGGCCACACAAGGTTGTCCGTGGGATTCTCAAAGGTTATACCTGAAACAGACATTAGCAAGGCTGAGTATTCTAATACTCAGCAAGGCTTAACCGGGATTGGGTATACTTAGCCCATAACTAGACTCATGAAGGCATTGCAAAGGCTCTGGGTTTATTTTCAGCTGAAAAGTAACAAAGAGTATGAACTATTTTCAAGTTTTAGCTTTCATTTTCTAGTTGAGTATTTATTCTAGATTAGCACCTACACTAAGCAAGCAAGGTAGTGATTATCATCCATCAAGATTATCCATCATTAGTTCCACTTCTTACTCAATGTGGTAAAAGGGATAAGCAATCTCAATCCTCGTGAGAGGCGGACGATTCGAATCGAAATTTAACCTTGCAAGGTAAACCTAACTCACACGCTCGGAGTACCGACAGGGTGTTCCGAGCAACCGTTTCCCTCATATTCCGGGTTATGGATCGGGGCCACCACAAGCGACTGCAGGACCGTACGCACACCCAATGTGTACAGGACATACGTCTGTAGCGCGACTACAAAACCCGTATTCCTGTCTGCCTTGCAGAACGTACTCCCACACGTCGGTGCGTGTAAACATAAAATAAAAGTCGAGTGGTGGGAGCGCGTCCATTTGCCGGGCCAATCGGGTACTAGGCTTACCGCTTACCATATTTCGCGGCATGTGGCTAGTACTTTCAAAAACTTAGCCACCACTACCACACATTCCGACCTTAAAGCTTTTATCAAAACAGACAGGGTAAACTTCCTGGTCATGACACAGCACATGACCCTGTCCGTCATCCTTATAGTGATTGCAGAAATGTAAACATGCAATTCCTATATCGCGCGAGTGACAGGAAATCACTCGACTTCTACCGGTCCTATTAGCGGAGCAACTATCCGATAAGGACTCGGGAGCATTACATTGGATTCCTAGGATTCATGCATCTAGGGTTTCACTTCAATTCCTAGACTTAATGCAAGATATAATATAATAGACTTAGATTGCAGTGTAAATAAAGTAATGGGATATGTCCGGGGCTTGCCTTCTGGAGTGAGGGTAGGAGCAGGAGAGTCAGAGATTTCCGAACTCGGGTTCGGGGCTTCAGTTAGTTCTTCGACGACTTGCGCTGGATCTTCTGGAAAACCTTGGTCTTGCCCTAAAACCAATTCGTAGTCCCCGTCGTCGAGTGTCGTTGATTCTATATGAGATGCAATAAAGTAAATAGGGTGAAATTTACTTTGAAAATTCACATTTCAAGTATTATAATTCATCCAATTAACACACAAACATGCATAACTAAAGAGGGTTTAGATTTGAAATACTATTTATGGTAAAATTTATTGTAATAAGAACTAAAACATTTAAATTAAATTTGAAATGAACCAAAATTTGAATTAAAAACTTTTAAATAAAAGATTATAGAAATTTGATTATAAAATATCACATTAGAGACTAATAATGGTGGTAATTTAGAAAAGGTTATATAATAGGTTTATTTAATATTCAAATTTGAGAGTTCAATTAAAAGAAGTTAAATTTAAATCAAGTTTAAGTTTGCAACTTTACACAAGTTAACTAGAGTTCATAAAACATTCATGCTACAATTTAGAAAAACAAAAGAACATAAAATAACAAGGTTGGGTGTATTTACCCTCTTAACTTTAGATTCAAAATACAGGTAAAAATATTTTATTTCAAACTAAACTCTATTAACAAGAGTCATAGAGTTTGAAATCTACTTTTTAACAAAATTGGTTTCACTATTTTTAGATTTTTCTGTGAATTGTTATGAATTTTACAAGGCAGAAAAGACTCTCACATGAAATAACAAGTACCCCTTACAAACTAGTCCTTGCATTTAACATCTAGCCCCCTGGAAAGAAAGCATTCCAAGCAATTGGATCTAGACCATGGCCGGCGGTGGGGGAGGCACATGTCCGGCCAAATTCCGGCCGGGGATGTCGCCAGCGGTGAGGGGAAAAGAGAGAGGGAGCACGAGGAGATCCTGCGCTACCTGTGGGTAGTCTCGGGGAGGCTTGGGACGGCCGGAATCGGGCTACCCACGGTGGGCCGGGCCGGCGGCCGGAGGCGCACGGCGGCGGGGTGGTTCCGGCGTGCGGGGAAGGGGAGGAACGGACTGGGGAGGTGCAGTGGGGCACGAGGAAGCTGTTGGTGTAGTCAATTTGGGGAGGGAAAGGGCGGAGGGGAAGGTCCCACGATGACCCGAGGTCCCGGCGGCGGCAATGGAGAAGCGGCGGGCTCTGTACGCGCGCGAGGTGCCCCGGGCGACTCTTTTATAGACGAATTGAGAGGAGAGGAGGGGGGGCACGGACGAGCAGAGCCTTATCGGGGAATTGCTACGGGGGGGGGGGGGGGAGAATCTCGGAGGTGCGGCGGCGGCAGGGAAGCCTGTGGCGGTGCGGCAGTACCGCAGGCGCCGTGGCGCGGGGTCAAGACGGCAGCAAGGGGGGGGGGTGGAGCGGTGGCCGAGCAGAGGGGCGACGCGTGGACCGGGGGGGGCACAGGAGATGGCCGGCGGTGAACTAGGGGCGGCGCATTACGCCGGCGGCAGAAGAGCAGGGGAGGCAGAGCAGGGAGAGCAGAGCGCAGGGAGGAAGAAGGGGGTGAACTGAACCAGGGACTGACCTGAGAAAACAGAGAAAGGCAGGGGCCTTACTGTAAAGGGCTTGCAACTTTTAAACCAATGCTCAAATGAAGATGGTCCAAAAAGCAAAAGTGCATGGTTTTTCAAACTCTACAACTTCTCTTTAAGGTTCATCTGCATTTGAGCAATAGTTTTGGGGATAAAATAGACTTAGTAATAATTTCATATTTTATGTAAATCCTTAAGTAAAATTACTTTTACACATATACCCTATGGTAATTTCATACATAATTTTTGAAATTTAACCACAGATATCACTTTTTGCACACTAACCCTTATACTTTTAAACTTTCCCCCTATGTCCACCCATTTTGCATAAAAGGACCTTTAGTTAATATTATTTACATAAACATCCCTTCTTCCATAACATTACATGCATAAAGCATACATTTGCCATACTTTGGACATAAAAGCCTACCCAAACTCTAAGGTGTGACCAAGCTAATTACCTGAGTGTCACAGCCTTCCCCCCTAAAAAGAATCTCGTCCCGAGATTCCGAAGCAGGTTAGGGCAGGAAGATCAAGTTCGAAGATTGGTTTGGAAGAAATCGGGAAAATTGTGCTGGAGATAAGATTCGGTTTCCCATGTTGCCTCTTCTTCTGTATGATGGTTCCACTGAATCTTGTACATTTTGGTGGTCTCTCTTCTGGTACTTCTTTCTTTCGTGTCGAGAATTCTGATGGGTTGTTCTGTATAGGTCAGATCTGGTTCGATTTCGATAACTTGGGAATCGATGATTTCGGTGGGAATCTTAACACACTTTCTAAGTTGGGATACATGAAAGATATTATGGACGGCCGCTAATTGAGGTGGAAGTTGGAGACGGTAAGCTACGGGTCCACAGATTTCAAGGATTTCAAAAGGTCCGATGTATCGAGGAGCAAGTTTCCCTTTTACACCGAATCTTTGAACACCTCGAGTAGGAGATACTCGAAGATATACGAAGTCTCCGACGTGAAATTGTATTGGCCTTCTCCGTATATCCGCGTAGCTTTTCTGTCGGGATTGGGCGGCCTTTAGATTGTTCTAGATAAGCCTGACTTTATCCTCTGCTTCCTCAACTAGATCGGGTCCAAAAATTTTACGCTCGCCGGTTTGTGACCAATTCAAAGGAGTCCGACATCGGCGACCGTATAAAGCTTCAAATGGGGCCATCTTAATACTTGTCTGATAGCTATTATTGTAAGAGAATTCTGCTAATGACAAGTATTTATCCTAGTTTTTGTTAAATTGGAGTACACAAGCTCGGAGCATATCTTCCAGAATCTGGTTTATTCGCTCAGTTTGCCCATCTGTCTGAGGATGATAGGCAGAGCTTCGAATTAATTTAGTTCCGAGAGCATCATGAAGTTGCTCCCAAAATCTAGCGACGAATTGCGTTCCACGATCAGAAATGATCATTTTAGGTACTCCATGAAGACGAACAATCTGATCCAAATAGATCTCGGCATACTTCTTAGCAATATACGTGGTATGCACGGGAAGGAAATGTGCAGTCTTGGTTAATCGATCAACAATTACCCAAATAGAGTCATGCCTCCGAGAAGTGTTGGGCAAGCCAACAATAAAGTCCATACTGATATCCTCCCACTTCCACGAGGGAATGGGTAGAGGTTGAAGGATACCAGCAGTCTTCAAATGACTGGCTTTGACTCTTTGACAGATATCACATTCTGACACATATTTGGCAATTTCCCGCCTCATACGAGTCCACCAAAAGTTCTGTTTCAGATCCTGATACATCTTCGTACTGCCAGAATGTATAGAGAATTTGGACAAGTGGGCCTCGTCCATTATTTGCCTGCGGAGCTTATGGTCCTTGGGTACAACAATACGTTCGTTGAACCATAAAACTCCTTCAGGATCTACTCGGAAGCATTTGTACTTCCCTTCACCTTGGATTATCTTTTGTTTAATGATTTTGACCCCTTCATTACGCTGTTGTGCTAGAACAATATTATCTCTGAGTGTGGCTTCAACCGAGATATGGTTTAAGTCACCTTGGGAAATGATCTCTAAGTTGAGCTTACTCATTTCCCAACAGAGAGTTTCGTTGAATGCTTCAATGGATAGGCAAGAACAATGCGCCTTGCGACTGAGAGCATCGGCAACAACATTAGCTTTGCCGGGATGATAGTGTACTTCTAAATCATAATCCTTGATTAGTTCTAGCCAACGTCTTTGCCTCATATTTAGATCTGTCTGGGTAAAGATGTACTTGAGGCTTTTATGATCGGTATAAATATGACATTTCGTACCCATCAGATGGTGTCTCCAGATCTTTAGGGCATGAATAACTGCTGCGAGTTCGAGATCATGGGTGGGATAATTTTGTTCATGAACTCTAAGTGCTCGTGATGCATATGCAATTACTCGGTTGTCTTGCATAAGTACACAACCAAGTCCAGTTCCCGATGCATCACAGTAGATGTCAAAAGACTTTGAGACATCAGGTTGAGCTAAGACTGGAGCAGTCGTAAGATGATTTCTGAGAGTATGAAATGCATCTTCGCATTTTTGATCCCAGGAAAATTTTACACCTTTCTTTAGTAGTTCGGTCATAGGTTTGGCTATTCTGGAAAAATCAGGAATAAAACGGCGATAATAGCCAGCTAGACCGAGAAAACTACGAATTTGATGGATGGAGGTTGGGGGTTTCCAATCCATCACCTCTTGTACTTTACTGGGATCGACGGATATTCCGTCACCAGAAATAGTATGGCCCAGGAATTTGACTGTATCTAGCCAAAATTCACATTTAGAGAATTTGGCATACAGGTGGTGGTCTCTTAATCGCTGAAGGATGACATGGAGATGCTTAGCATGATCTTCTGGAGTTTTAGAATAGATCAAGATGTCATCAATGAAGACCACGACAAACTTGTCGAGCTCTTGCATGAAGACGGAATTCATGAGGTACATGAAATAGGCTGGGGCATTAGTGAGACCAAACGACATGACAAGATACTCGTATAGACCATACCGAGTGGAGAAGGCTGTTTTTGGAATATCACTAGGTCGAATCTTAATTTGGTGGTAGCCGGAACGAAGATCTATTTTTGAAAACACCTTGGCTCCGGTTAACTGATCAAAGAGGATATCAATGCGGGGTAGAGGATACTTATTTTTAATGGTCACCGCATTGAGAGGACGGTAATCGACACACAGCCTTAAGCTATTGTCTTTCTTTTTCACAAACAGGGCTGGACAACCCCATGGTGATGCACTTGGACAAATGAAGCCTTTGTCTAAGAGATCTTGGAGTTGGGTTTTTAACTCGGCTAACTCATTAGGAGGCATTCGGTAAGGTCTCTTAGAGATAGGGGCTGTACCAGGTTGGAGTTCTATAATGAACTCGATATCTCTGTCTGGGGGCATTCCGGGTAAGTCATCCGGAAATACATCTGGATATTCACAGACGACTGGAATATCTTCTAGCTTGACCCCAGATACGGCATAGGTGTAAGAGTTGAACGACTTCGATGGTGGGAGATAAAGAAGAGTAGGTTCGTTCTCTAATGAACCTATCTCCACCATGCGGGAAGGGATATCTATGGATATATGGTATTGGGTCATCCAATTCATTCCTAAAAGAACATCCGTTCCTTTTAGGTCTAACAATAATAAATCTGCCCTCATCAGATGGTTGCCCATTTGAATTGGTACGCCTCTACAGACGTGATTGACAGAGGTATTACCACCAGGAGTTGTTATCACATATATCCCATTAACAGGACAAATTTCCAAGCCTATCTTAGTCCCTAACTTTGTATTGATAAAACTATGGGTGGCACCAGTATCAAAAAGAACAGTAACGGGGTAATGGTTGATAGAAAATGTACCCGTCAGTATTGGTGCCCCTTCAGGGAGTTCGGAGAGTGTAGTGAGATTCACCCTCCCTTGTCGGACCTGCACCACTTGCCTCTTACCCTTGCCCTTGTAGTTTGGATTAGATGTTTGCCCTTGGAATGATTTCCTAGGTTGAGGGCAATCCTTAATGAAATGGGACGGGCTTCCACAATTGAAACAACGATTATTGTTGTTTCCTGGAGTAGCTGGCGGAAAGCTCGGCCGCAGACCTTGTTGGGGTTGTTGTTGAGTTTGGGAGAGAGGTGGTCGATTGAATTGTACTTGCTGGGGAGGTCGGGCTACCCATCTACCAAGTAAATTGCCTCGAGGCGGAGCTCGAGGAGCATTGCTTGGAACCAACCGATACCGTGGCGACTGTGGAGTTGCAGGCCCTGTGGGTGCTTTTCGTTTCTTTTCCGCCCTGTGGGCGGCAATGCAGTCTTCTTGAGTTATGGCCATATTGACCAACTCATTGAAATCATTGGCCTTCACTAGATTCAGCCATTCCTTGAGCTTGGTGTTTAGGCCTCGACGGAAACGATCACATTTGCGGGCATCTGTGTCCGCATGTGATCCCGCATACTGGCACAGGTGATTGAAAACCTGTGCATATTGTGTAACTGTGCGGGTACCTTGGGTCAGATTTAAAAATTCATTGAGCTTTCGCTCAATGAGTCCTGCTGGGATATGATGTGCCCGGAAAGCAGTCCGAAATTCATCCCAAACGACCACGTGTTCGGCGGGTTGCATTGCGTGAAACTGATCCCACCAAAGACGTGCATGGCCTCGGAGTTGCTGGGCAGCAAAGAGCACCTTGTTCTCTTCTGAACATGGAGCTGACAGTAAAGCAAATTTGGACTCAATAGTCCGCAACCAGGCATCCGCATCTAAAGGTTCCTCGGCCTTGTGGAATAAAGGAGGTTGGGTGCTGAGGAAGTCCTGATAGTTGGCCGACAGAGGTTCACCTCGGCCTCGAGGTTGCTGCTGGAAATGGCCCATCTGAGCTTGCACAAGTTGATTTAAAAGCTCGGTTTGCCGAGCCATAACCTCGGCCAAGTTCGGAGGTGGCGGTGGTGGTTGCTGGGAACTACCAGGTTGTCCTGCCCGGAATCCTTCCGGGGTTCCTCGAGTAGCTCCAACCATCTGAAATAAAGAAGATATCCATTATCAACCATAATCTTGCTCCAATTTCAGATAATATGCAATTTATCCAGCTGAAATGTAATGCATATGCTCCATTCAATCTACTTATAACAGGTACACAGATGTTGAGCAGGATAGCTGAAACTCAGGACTTGGATTACTATAAAGATACTACTATCTTACATCAGTACACTCCCAAGGTTACAAACTTTTACCCCAAAAGTACATGCCACATATACAACAAGTGGCTTTATAGCTAGATATTCTACACACTACTTATATTACATCTTATACATTTATTGCATCTAAACCATCACCCTGTCAACCAAAACTAAAAGTCATCAAAATTGCCCACTGATGACTGGCTTCCAGAAGAGGAATGATGGGGACTGACGACAGGATCCCCATGCTCAGAATCAAGTTCGGAGACCCCTTCAATCTCCTCGGGATCTTCCTCTTCAGCTTCAGGTGCTGCAGGTGCAACGGAAGGAATCGGGGGCTGCTGCAATTCTTCAATCTGAGCTTGAGCATCATCCACTGCAAGGATCAGATCTTGAACTTGTGCCTGTAGAAATTCAATAACAGTATCCCGCTGAGTGATTATGTGATCACTCTCGTTGATCTGATCTTCACGATGATGGATGGTCTCGTTTTGAGTAGCGATTATTCCATTCTTCTCAATTACCACTGCTTGAAGTTGGTCTGCCTGGGTGAAGTATCTGGCAGCGTCCCCGTGGAAACTTCGTGCGGCAGTAATCAGATGGCCTATCTCACGGCGTAGCAGCATGTGATAGTGGTATTGCACGCCCGTATAACGTCTCATTCCTTGCACTACTTCTTCTGGTAGACCTTCCAGCCTATGACTTTCAGGAATTGTTCCAAGGTCCCGCTCTGCTTCACCAGGATCTGTTGTAGCAAACAAACCAATAGGTTGTCCTACAACTTCCTCGGGGTGTTGACTGCAAAAAGCATAAATGGCTTCTAGGGACGCTGCTTCGATAGTGTCCATAATTCTGTAGCCCATCGCGCTGATCTCAATAGGTTGCCATTGTGAACGAAAAGGATGCTGAGATATAATCATCCTGACATGGGCCCTATGGATTCCGTCTTCCACATGTTCAACAGCATCATACTGAGGGGGTTCTGTATAATGGAAAGCCTGCAAAGATTCCCATAGCAAGCGGGGAAAACCCTCCCAGTGAAGGGCATTGGTGTGGAGATGCCCTTCCGGATCCCAGAAAACATTGGAAGGTGCTGCCATCTGCGACCAGGATGCAAATGGTAAAACTTGTTATCTTGTTAGGAGAATACAAGATAAACAGATCAAGATAACCATTTCTGTTAACAGCAAAAGCTGGAAATCAGATGGAAAACTAAGATCCCATATAAAATACCCAACTTAAAGCTGTCCTTAGCTCTTCATTACCCCATTCCAAAAACAAACAACATGTCCATCATATATGAAATTCTTTTATTGACAAAAGATGCATGCACGCGCTACTCGCCCTCACAACCAAAACAACTGCCGAATATTTTCGGACTTACGTAGTTAATTCCGGTGGCATAACCATACGTCTCTCCCTATATAAAACTAGTCGGTAAACCCTACACGTCCTAATAGCGTAAACGTGGTTAGTGTACTTGCAGAAGAACACATAAATATATATAAATATCTCATGAACCTTTCATGGCAGCACGACATGAAAGCGTCCCCAAACATTACTGTTCACTATAGAAACAGCATCTGTACAATTACCGCCATACAGACAACGTTAACATACGTTTTCGAAACAACGTATTCACGGGGGTACCGCAGAATGCGGGGGTATGAACAGCGATCGCCATACCCTGCGCCGAACCATATACTCCCAATATAATCAACCTAAGTTGGTATATTGGCAGCATCTCAAGTAGGCCACTGCTTGAGAAACAGCGTTCGGTTCGCATCACCGACGGGAAGGCCAAGCTCCCTCAGTTGGCTGAGGATCCTTACCTTCTTACCTCCGTACGTAGATGTCGTTACAGGAAGTAAGGTTGGATTGTGCAGGAATTTAAGTTTTGACGGAAAGTAGTGCTGCAAGTCAGAACTATCTATACATATATAGATACTATTAGCCACCTGATACTTTCCCATATAAACCCCTAGGGCTTTACGTTCTATTCACCAACCTTAACGGATCCAACGTACTTTGTAAACTCATTTGTTGGCAAACTTTTATCCAGAAAACACTTTTTAAGAACTATTCTAGATGTAAAGATAAACCTACAGCTCTGATACCAGCTGTGGCAGAACCGCTCGAATTATTCCGGCTCAAGTGCGCTATTGATCGCCGTACAACTGCAATCAGCTTAACGCACTTCAAACGGAACAATCCTTTGGTCTGTCGGGTCTCCGCCCGATTCAACCACGGTTCAGCAGGATCGAAGCAGGTTTACCTCGCACGAAGGCGAGTTCACATCACAGAATAGCTCATCAACTTTTTAATTTACAACCATACATACATTATTACAAACCGAGTTCAAAGATAAGTAAATTCATACAAACCATGTTCAAACTGACAAGCGTAACAGCTTGTCTAAACTCACAGCGGAAGAAAAAGTTTTTACGCGACTACACACGTCGCGAAGACGGACGCCAAGCTTAGCCCAGGGCCTGGTGTCACTCCGGAGGTTCTGTGCCGGCCGGGAACGGGTCCCACTCCACGGACCAGCCAAAAGGAACGGACGTTGGCCACACAAGGTTGTCCGTGGGATTCTCAAAGGTTATACCTGAAACAGACATTAGCAAGGCTGAGTATTCTAATACTCAGCAAGGCTTAACCGGGATTGGGTATACTTAGCCCATAACTAGACTCATGAAGGCATTGCAAAGGCTCTGGGTTTATTTTCAGCTGAAAAGTAACAAAGAGTATGAACTATTTTCAAGTTTTAGCTTTCATTTTCTAGTTGAGTATTTATTCTAGATTAGCACCTACACTAAGCAAGCAAGGTAGTGATTATCATCCATCAAGATTATCCATCATTAGTTCCACTTCTTACTCAATGTGGTAAAAGGGATAAGCAATCTCAATCCTCGTGAGAGGCGGACGATTCGAATCGAAATTTAACCTTGCAAGGTAAACCTAACTCACACGCTCGGAGTACCGACAGGGTGTTCCGAGCAACCATTTCCCTCATATTCCGGGTTATGGATCGGGGCCACCACAAGCGACTGCAGGACCGTACGCACACCCAATGTGTACAGGACATACGTCTGTAGCGCGACTACAAAACCCGTATTCCTGTCTGCCTTGCAGAACGTACTCCCACACGTCGGTGCGTGTAAACATAAAATAAAAGTCGAGTGGTGGGAGCGCGTCCATTTGCCGGGCCAATCGGGTACTAGGCTTACCGCTTACCATATTTCGCGGCATGTGGCTAGTACTTTCAAAAACTTAGCCACCACTACCACACATTCCGACCTTAAAGCTTTTATCAAAACAGACAGGGTAAACTTCCTGGTCATGACACAGCACATGACCCTGTCCGTCATCCTTATAGTGATTGCAGAAATGTAAACATGCAATTCCTATATCGCGCGAGTGACAGGAAATCACTCGACTTCTACCGGTCCTATTAGCGGAGCAACTATCCGATAAGGACTCGGGAGCATTACATTGGATTCCTAGGATTCATGCATCTAGGGTTTCACTTCAATTCCTAGACTTAATGCAAGATATAATATAATAGACTTAGATTGCAGTGTAAATAAAGTAATGGGATATGTCCGGGGCTTGCCTTCTGGAGTGAGGGTAGGAGCAGGAGAGTCAGAGATTTCCGAACTCGGGTTCGGGGCTTCAGTTAGTTCTTCGACGACTTGCGCTGGATCTTCTGGAAAACCTTGGTCTTGCCCTAAAACCAATTCGTAGTCCCCGTCGTCGAGTGTCGTTGATTCTATATGAGATGCAATAAAGTAAATAGGGTGAAATTTACTTTGAAAATTCACATTTCAAGTATTATAATTCATCCAATTAACACACAAACATGCATAACTAAAGAGGGTTTAGATTTGAAATACTATTTATGGTAAAATTTATTGTAATAAGAACTAAAACATTTAAATTAAATTTGAAATGAACCAAAATTTGAATTAAAAACTTTTAAATAAAAGATTATAGAAATTTGATTATAAAATATCACATTAGAGACTAATAATGGTGGTAATTTAGAAAAGGTTATATAATAGGTTTATTTAATATTCAAATTTGAGAGTTCAATTAAAAGAAGTTAAATTTAAATCAAGTTTAAGTTTGCAACTTTACACAAGTTAACTAGAGTTCATAAAACATTCATGCTACAATTTAGAAAAACAAAAGAACATAAAATAACAAGGTTGGGTGTATTTACCCTCTTAACTTTAGATTCAAAATACAGGTAAAAATATTTTATTTCAAACTAAACTCTATTAACAAGAGTCATAGAGTTTGAAATCTACTTTTTAACAAAATTGGTTTCACTATTTTTAGATTTTTCTGTGAATTGTTATGAATTTTACAAGGCAGAAAAGACTCTCACATGAAATAACAAGTACCCCTTACAAACTAGTCCTTGCATTTAACATCTAGCCCCCTGGAAAGAAAGCATTCCAAGCAATTGGATCTAGACCATGGCCGGCGGTGGGGGAGGCACATGTCCGGCCAAATTCCGGCCGGGGATGTCGCCAGCGGTGAGGGGAAAAGAGAGAGGGAGCACGAGGAGATCCTGCGCTACCTGTGGGTAGTCTCGGGGAGGCTTGGGACGGCCGGAATCGGGCTACCCACGGTGGGCCGGGCCGGCGGCCGGAGGCGCACGGCGGCGGGGTGGTTCCGGCGTGCGGGGAAGGGGAGGAACGGACTGGGGAGGTGCAGTGGGGCACGAGGAAGCTGTTGGTGTAGTCAATTTGGGGAGGGAAAGGGCGGAGGGGAAGGTCCCACGATGACCCGAGGTCCCGGCGGCGGCAATGGAGAAGCGGCGGGCTCTGTACGCGCGCGAGGTGCCCCGGGCGACTCTTTTATAGACGAATTGAGAGGAGAGGAGGGGGGCACGGACGAGCAGAGCCTTATCGGGGAATTGCTACGGGGGGGGGGGGAAGAATCTCGGAGGTGCGGCGGCGGCAGGGAAGCCTGTGGCGGTGCGGCAGTACCGCAGGCGCCGTGGCGCGGGGTCAAGACGCCAGCAAGGGGGGGGTGGAGCGGTGGCCGAGCAGAGGGGCGACGCGTGGACCGGGGGGGCACAGGAGATGGCCGGCGGTGAACTAGGGGCGGCGCATTACGCCGGCGGCAGAAGAGCAGGGGAGGCAGAGCAGGGAGAGCAGAGCGCAGGGAGGAAGAAGGGGGTGAACTGAACCAGGGACTGACCTGAGAAAACAGAGAAAGGCAGGGGCCTTACTGTAAAGGGCTTGCAACTTTTAAACCAATGCTCAAATGAAGATGGTCCAAAAAGCAAAAGTGCATGGTTTTTCAAACTCTACAACTTCTCTTTAAGGTTCATCTGCATTTGAGCAATATTTTTGGGGATAAAATAGACTTAGTAATAATTTCATATTTTATGTAAATCCTTAAGTAAAATTACTTTTACACATATACCCTATGGTAATTTCATACATAATTTTTGAAATTTAACCACAGATATCACTTTTTGCACACTAACCCTTATACTTTTAAACTTCCCCCTATGTCCACCCATTTTGCATAAAAGGACCTTTAGTTAATATTATTTACATAAACATCCCTTCTTCCATAACATTACATGCATAAAGCATACATTTGCCATACTTTGGACATAAAAGCCTAGCCAAACTCTAAGGTGTGACCAAGCTAATTACCTGAGTGTCACAAATTCATGGTTTGTGGGAGCATGAGCTTGATTTTCAAGTATAAGTTGTTGAAAAATTTGAGATAGTGAAGCCGGAGTAAAACTTCATGCTCTAGTAAGGAACCTCTCAGAATTTCTATAAATAAAATCACGGTAAAGAGATCCCCTTTGGTTTACATATCCTATCCAGAGCCATAATGTTTTACTACTTGAGCCATATTAGCTTTCTTGAGTTGCTTTCAGCTTTGCCGAATGGCGAGTCCGTTTGTAACACCCTAAGGTAAAATTTCGAGATTTATAATGAATTTAATTGGGCTCCAGAAATTGTTCCAAGGGTTTATTTTGCCTAGCTTGCATTTATTTATAATTTAATTCACAAAGAATTAAAATTTATTTTAGGTTCAACATGTTTGTGCATTCATGCTGGTGCATAAGTTTTATTTGGTTGAGTGCATAGGAGTTGAATTCAAATTTGAGTTGAATTCAAATAGAATCGAGTTGTTTGAAAAAGAAACAAAAGGGAGGAAACAGGAAAGTAGGTCAGTCATTCCTTCTTTTCTCAGTCATTCCCGTTCTTTTCTCAGTCATTCCTTCTGTTTTCAGTCATTCCCTCAGCCTGACCCCACCTGTCGGCCCCTTCTCTCTCCCCTTTCTTCTCCGACGCAACTCCTTCCCGAGATCCCCGGCGAGCCACTCTCTCTGGGCCCGCACGCCAAGGCAGCGCCGCTGCCCTACAAAAGGAACTTCCTGAGCCCTAGAACCCTAACCCCAGCCCTGCAACCCCGAAGATCTCCAGCACCGCCGCCCCCTTCTTTCCCCGCTCCGGTCGCGCCCCAGGCCACCACATCACCCGCAGTAGCTCCGCCTCGCCGCCAGGAAGCTTCATGAAGTTTCTGCCCTCGACCCTGAGCTCTGGCCGTGCCGGAATTGAACCCGAAGCCGCCACCGGTGAGGTGCTCCGCCCTCGCAATTCCTCGCCGTCGGTGATCCCCGGACATCCCTGACCCCCGTAACACCTTCGCAGGAGCCCCACGCATCGACCCGTGGAGCCTAGGAGTCCGGAGAGCCCCTGCAGCAGCTTCCTCCACGAGCGCCGCCCGCCTCTGCCGCACGGCCATCGTCGACGACCACCCTCCGTCGCGTCTCGGTCCCCACGACGCCTCGGTGAGCAGCACATCATCCCCCTGGTCGTGTTGCGCTAGGTCCTGTAGCATTTAGGCCTCCGCAGTGACCAGAACGCCGCGCGCCGGCGGTGCGCCACCGTGCAGACCCACCCCGCCGTCGCACTCATAGCTAGAGCGCTTCCTGAGCCCCGCCTTAGCCCCAGATGGATCACGCATGTCGCGCTGATCACGCCCGACCCGATCTCGAGTTGTTTTGACCTCCGGAGCGGCGAGAACGCCGAGCTCCGGTGAGCCCGAGCCGTGCGCCGCCGCGGGAGTCAAATTCCGGCGACCATTCCGCCGTTCCCGCGAGCCAGCCAGATCGGACCGGTCTGATCCAGATCGGACCGTCCGGACCTTCCGCTGTGCAGATCGGACCGTCCGAACTAAATTGGGTCCGAACCGTCCGATCTATACACGACGGCCCAGATTAGAAGATACCTCTCAGCTGTGGCAGTTTTGTTAAAGAGCCCCTGAGCTTCCTTGGAATCAACCCGCGGCCCACTGCAGTTCAATAATAATTGCAGTTTAGCCCTATTTCTTGCACCGAAGCCCCTGAGCTTTCCAGTTTTTGAACCCGCCATCCATGCCGCGTGTTTTCACGTGCTAGCCCCTGTGTCTACCCCTTTTTTCCGTTTAGGTCCTCAGTTTTTGCACAGAAACCCCGGTAGTTCTGTTTTTCTTACAAATAGGTCCTTGGATCTTGTTTTAAGCGTAGTTTTCGCGTCTTAGCTCCGTTTTAGGTGTTCTTTATGTCCACGTGATCGTTGTAACACGTAGAATAGTTCTAGGCCAGTTTTGTGTGCTGTTCTATTGTATTGGTGTACTATTTACTTATAGTTTGTTATGGTTGTGCATATGTGTATGTGTGGACTATGCTTGATGATCACGAGTAGACGCGGAGCCTTTGGACCAGTACCAGGAGCCACCATCTTCTGAAGCTTTTGAGCAGCAGCAGGAGAACTTTGAGGAAGGCAAGTATAACATGAACCTCCTATCACTTTTTAAATACAATTTCATACTGCATTTTAATACTGTATACCTATAAGGACTTCCTAGCCACCTTTATATCTTTACATATATCCTTTGGGTTGCATTTTGGTTAGTTGTGCTAGGTTGCTGCGCTATAACAAATCTTGATCCTTTTAATTAAATTTGATTAATGGTCTTATGCAACTTAATTCTGGAGCCGGCCCTCTGTGCTGTGTGCTTGAGTGGTTTGTGCGTCCTTAAAAGATGTTTTTGTTAGAAACAAGGTTTAGGGGGCCAGCACGGTGCTTAGTGCTTGGTTGGCCACTCTCCATAAGGACCGGTTCATAGAGCGACAATCTGGGACAACCGCGCAACCACAAGACTGGAATGGGACGGTCTTGACTTACTAATTAGGTCGTGTTGGTTCGGGAGTAACTTACCTGCGTGGGCAAGAGGGGTGGTAAGCTTCAATGGTCCCTGCTCCTCCGGCTTGGTCTGTGCTGTGTGTCTTGTACCCCCGGAGGTGGGCCCCATCGTTGCTGATCCAGAATCCTTAGCGGTTACGCCTTACCAACGTGATCCTTTGTAACGGTCTCGTAGTGTGCTTGCTAGCCATCTCACCTAAGGAAGTGTGATGAACAACTAGCGTAGCTCACGACTTGTGGGTAAAGTTGTGCAACCTCTCGAGAGTGTAAAACTGATATATCAGCTGTGCTCATAGTCATGAGCGGCCCAGATCCTCCGTCTGATTAGTGGGGTTATCAACCTTTGACGAGGGAGATTCCCCGGGTGGTTTTGGTTTGGATGGTTCCCAGTAGTTCTTAATTAATACTGATTAATTTCTTATGCAATTTGGGTTATGGTAACTCATCCACTTGTAGTAATTAGCTTAAATAAAATTTGCCAAGATTAAAAGCTAATGCAGTTGAGTCAGCTAGCCTAGAGCCTCATAGTTTGTGTTATACTTGTTGAGTACGAGTTTGTACTCACACTTGCCTCTCTACTCTTCTGTTCTATTTCGGATATCTTCGACTGCTGCTCAGTGCCCGGCAATGTGGAGGACTACGTCAGCAGCTTCGACGACTTCTAGGCGTTTGTCTCCCAGTTGACGTCCCTGTGGCGCCCAGCTCTTCATGTATTCATTTTACGCTTCCGCATTTCCTTGAACTGATTCTTGATTCAGTTGTAATAAAGATATTCATTTTATAATTTATACGCTTTTATTCGTGACATGTGTTGTGATATCTTGATAATCTGTTGTATATATGCGTGACTTGATCCTGGCGCATATATGATTGCTCGATTTATGTTCTTATAAATCGGGTGTGACAGATTGGTATCGGAGCCGTGTCGACTGTAGGACGAAGCCTAGGTAGAATTGGTCGAGTTTAGGACTTCTTTCCTCTTGCCTTGCTTCCGCAAATCTTCAACCATCATTTTTCTGCTTCTATTCCTTGAGTTTTAAGCCTTAGATTTGCTACCTCTCCTGTCTTTTCTGAGAAATAGCTTGAGTTTTCCGTAGACGTTGGCCTGAGTCGCCTAATCTTATAAGTTATAAGTTTAGGTTGTCCCGATGAAAATACGCTAGAATGAGTGTGTTAGTCGAGTAGTGTGGAAAACTCGACTAAGTTGTGAATATTGGATGTTTGTTATTGTGCAAATGTTTGATTTGGATTTTTGGTTGATTGCATAGTCTAGTAGTTAAACTTGTTCATGCAAATCGACCTTAACCCAACTTGAACTAAATAATAAAGTTGAGTTAGAACGTTGGGGAAAAAAACCTATATTCCTTTCTTTCTGTCATATCCTTCCGAAGTTTCATTTCCGCAGCTGCACGATATCTTGTTCTTATAAATTTCGTTTGTTGCAATCAGATGGTGAACACCAGGCGCACCGGTTCCGGTTCTGACCAGCAGGAGCAGAACAACAAGGGTACTGGTCAGCCGCTGCCGATGCCGCCGCCACTGACCCCGGAGCAGTTCTTCCAGCTCCAGATGCAGATGATGGCGACCCTGAACAACACCGTTCAGGCTCTGCAGCAGATCCATGCTCAGCCACCGCCTCCTCCGCCGCCTCAGCCCCATGACAGGCGTGCGGATTTCCTGAGAGGTCATCCTCCGACCTTCTCTCACGCCACGGACCCACTCCAGGCGGACGACTGGCTTCGTTCGGTGGAGCGCCAGTTGGTTGTTGCGCAATGCGACGACCGAGAGCGGGTTTTGTATGCAGCAGGGCAGCTGCGAGGCTCCGCTCTTGACTGGTGGGAGTCCTACCCAGCTCAGGACCGCGACTCTCTCACCTGGGTCCAGTTTCGTGAGCGCTTCAGGAACCATCACATTCCTGAGGGCATTATGAAGATGAAGCAGAAGGAGTTCCGTGCCCTTAAGCAGGTAAATTTGAATGAAAATCTCTGCGATTTCTTTCGAGCTTCGATCTACCCTTGATCTCTTTTCGTAAACCCGACAAATTGAGCGATTTCTATCCTTGTTATCTGTGTTCGTTATTTTAGGGATAGATGACGGTGACGGAGTACCGTGACCGTTTCCTTCAGCTTGGCCGCTACGCCCCTGCTGACGTCGCTCGTGATAGCGACAAGCAGGAGTACTTCAAGGAGGGACTGGATGATCACATCCAGTATGCGCTGTTGAATCACCGCTTCGACAACTTCAACCAGCTGGTTGATGCGGCCCTCAACACCGAGCGTAAGCGCCGGGAGATTGAGGATAAGAAGAGGAAGATGGCTCCATCCTCTTCGGGCAGCAACACTCGTCCCCGCTATCAGCATCCGCAGCAGCAGCAGTAGAGGCCGCCTCAGCAGTACCAGCAGTGGCAGCAGTTTCCGCCTCGTCCTCAGCAGCAGCAGCAGGCGGGACAGGGTCAGAGGCTTCCAGCGCCTCCGGCTCCACCAGCTCAGAGGCAGGGGGCGCCCACTCCTCCTAGGCAGCAGGCTCCAGCACTCCCACGAGTGTGCTTCCACTGCGGCGAGCCAGGGCACTACGCCAACGTCTGCCCTCGGAAGGCGCAGGCAGGACAGCAAGGGCGTGCAGCTCAGCCCAAGGCCCCAGCTTAGGGCAGGGTGAACCACGTCACGGCCGAGTCAGCGGCCGAGGCTCCTAACGTGGTTATTGGTACGTTCATGGTTAATGCCCATCCTGCTACCGTGCTTTTTGATACTGGTGCTACACATTCTTTCATCACCCAGTCTTTTGTTGAGCATCATGGTATTCCTACTAGCACATTAAAGAGGTGCATGTTAGTATCTTCACCGGGAGGACAGTTGAGGTCTCATGTCTTCTGTCCCAGAGTCAGTGTGGCCATAAGGGGGGTAGATTTCAGTGCGAATCTGATGGTGCTAGACTCCAAGGGCATTGATGTGATCCTCGGGATGGAGACTCTTGCTAAGTGGGGAGTCCGGATAGATTGTGCTCAGAGGACTATTCTTCTGTCAGCACCGGGTGGTCAGGAGGTTACTATCGGTGCCACGGAGCCTTCTGGATTTCTTCATCAGATGGAGGCCAGACCCACGGATGGTATTCGCGTGGTGTCTGAATTCCCGGATGTCTTTCCGGATGATTTGCCAGGTATGCCGCCTGATCGCGACATTGAGTTTTCTATTGATCTCTTGCCTGGCACAGCTCCTATTGCTAAGCGGCCCTATCGTATGGCTCCCGTCGAGCATGAGGAGGTTAAGAAGACTGTCGACGAGTTGCTAGCTAAGGGTTATATCCGTCGTAGTTTCTCTTCTTGGGCTTTTCCTGTATTGCTCGTAGAGAAGAAGGATGGCGCGAAGAGGATGTGCGTCGATTATCGGGATCTGAATGCAGTCACTATCAAGAACAAGCATCGATTGCCCCGTATTGAGGATCTTTTTGATCAGCTTCAGGGTGCTTGTGTATTCTCGAAGATTGATCTGCGTTCGGGTTATCATCAGCTGAGGATTCGTTCTGAGGATATTCCGAAGACGGCATTCACTTGCAAGTATGGGCTATACGAGTATACGGTCATGTCCTTTGGCTTGACCAATGCTCCGGCTTTCTTCATGCATCTGATGAACAAGGTTTTCGTGGATTATCTGGACACCTTTGTGGTGATATTCATTGATGATATCCTGATATATTCCAAGTCAGAAGCAGAGCATGAGAAACATCTGAGGCTTGTGTTGCAGAGGCTCAGAGAGCACAAGCTGTATGCCAAGCTCAGCAAGTGCGAGTTCTGGATTGACGAGGTTCCATTCCACGGACATGTTATCTCCAAGGGAGGTATTGCTGTGGACCCCGGGAAGGTGAAGGATGTGCTTGACTGGGTTGTACCGCAGACAGTGAAGGAAGTCCGCTCTTTTCTGGGCTTAGCAGGTTATTATCGGAGGTTCGTTGAGAATTTCTCCAAGATTGCAAAGCCTTTGACTTCCTTGCTGGAGAAGGGTGTGGATTTCACTTGGACTAATGAGCGTCAGAAGGCTTTCGAGGAGCTGAAGAAGAGGTTGACTACGGCGCCAGTCCTTACTCTGCCAGACCAGAGCAAGAGGTTCACAGTGTATTGTGATGCTTCGAGGGATGGTCTTGGTTGCGTCCTGATGCAGGAAGGCAGAGTGATAGCTTATGCTTCGCGGCAATTGCGCCGGCATGAGCTAAATTATCCCACTCATGATCTGGAGTTAGCCGCAGTTGTGCATGCTCTGAAGATATGGAGGCATTACTTGTTTGGGCAGAGGTGTGATATTTACACCGATCACAAGAGCCTCAAGTATATTTTCACTTAGAGTGAGCTGAACATGCGGCAGAGAAGATGGCCAGAGTTGGTCAAGGATTATGACCTCGAGATTCACTATCATCCGGGTAAGGCTAATGTTGTGGCAGATGCTCTGAGCAGGAAGAGCTATGCTAACATGGCCGTGGCTTTTCAGATGCCTCAGGAGTTATGTGAGGAGTTTGAGCAGTTGAGCCTGGGTTTCTTGCATCACACCTTGGGTGCATCATTCGAGGCAGAACCCACTCTAGAGGCAGAGATCAGGCACCATCAGAAGGAAGATAAGAAGCTGCAGGAGATTCGTGAGTTGCTCAAGATTGGCAAGGCTCCTCATTTCAGAGAGGATGATCAGGGTACCTTGTGGTACAAGGGTCGTATATGTGTGCCGGATGTGAATGACCTCAGAAAATTGATTCTGAGTGAGGCTCATGATACAGCGTATTCTATACATCCTGGTAGCACGAAGATGTATTATGACCTGAAGGAACGATTCTGGTGGTATGGAATGAAGCGTTCCGTTGCGGAGTACGTGGCTATCTGTGACACTTGTCAGCGTGTCAAGGCAGAGCATCAGAGGCCAGCAGGGTTATTGCAGCCGTTGAAGATTCCAGAGTGGAAATGGGAGGAAATCACTATGGACTTCATTGTTGGCTTGCCTCGTACTCAGAAAGGGTACAACTCCATATGGGTAGTAGTGGATCGGTTGACGAAATTTGCTCACTTAATTCCGGTGAACACTACTTACTCCGGCGCTAGACTCGCAGAGTTGTACATCTCCAGGATTGTCTGTCTGCATGGTGTTCCTAAGAAGATTATATCTGATCGAGGATCTCAGTTCACTTCACAGTTCTGGGAGCAGTTGCATGATTCGTTGGATACGAAGCTGCGCTTCAGTACCGCGTATCATCCTCAGACAGATGGGCAGATAGAAAGGACCAACCAAGTGTTGGAGGATATGCTTCGAGCCTGCGCTATTCAATATGGTACCAGCTAGGATAAATGCCTGCCGTATGCAGAGTTTTCGTATAACAACAGCTATCAGGCCAGTCTGAAGAAATCTCCTTTCGAGGCCCTGTATGGTCGGAAATGCAGGACCCCATTATATTGGGATCAGATTGGTGAGAGGCAGGTGTTTGGTCCGGATATTGTTGAGGAGGCCGAACAGCTGGTGCAGCAGGTGCGAGAGAATCTGAGGGTCGCTCAGACTCGTCAGAAGAGCTATGTGGATGTTCGTCACCGAGATTTGACCTTCACAGTGGGTGATCATGTATACCTGAAGGTCTCGCCGATGAGAGTAATCCGCAGGTTTAATGTAAGAGGGAAGCTAGCTCCTCGATACATTGGTCCGTTCAAGGTGTTGGAACGGAAGGGTGAGGTGGCGTATCGTTTGGAGTTGCCTCTCAATCTCTCAGGAGTGCACGATGTGTTTCACGTGTCACAGCTGAAGAAGTGCTTAAGAGTACCAGAAGAGCAAGCACCGATAGAAGGGTTGGATGTGCAGGAGGATCTGACCTATATCGAGCATCCGGTGAAGATTCTGGATACATCTGAGAGAGTTACCAGAAACAAGAAGATCAAGATGTGCCGTGTTCAGTGGAGTCATCACATGGAGGATGAGGCAACTTGGGAGCGAGAAGATGAGCTGAGAAAGACATATCCCGATCTCTTTGCTAGCTAGCCTATTCGAATCTCGGGGCGAGATTCCTGTAAGGGGGTAGGTTTGTAACACCCTAAGGTAAAATTTCGAGATTTATAATGAATTTAATTGGGCTCCAGAAATTGTTCCAAGGGTTTATTTTGCCTAGCTTGCATTTATTTATAATTTAATTCACAAAGAATTAAAATTTATTTTAGGTTCAACATGTTTGTGCATTCATGCTGGTGCATAAGTTTTATTTGGTTGAGTGCATAGGAGTTGAATTCAAATTTGAGTTGAATTCAAATAGAATCGAGTTGTTTGAAAAAGAAACAAAAGGGAGGAAACAGGAAAGTAGGTCAGTCATTCCTTCTTTTCTCAGTCATTCCCGTTCTTTTCTCAGTCATTCCTTCTGTTCTCAGTCATTCCCTCAGCCTGACCCCACCTGTCGGCCCCTTCTCTCTCCCCTTTCTTCTCCGGCGCAACTCCTTCCCGAGATCCCCGGCGAGCCACTCTCTCTGGGACCGCACGCCAAGGCAGCGCCGCCGCCCTACAAAAGGAACTTCCTGAGCCCCCAGAACCCTAACCCCAGCCCTGCAACCCCGAAGATCTCCAGCACCGCCGCCCCCTTCTTTCCCCACTCCGGTCGCCTCGGTCTCCCCGTGGTCCGGCCGCTCCGCCGCGCCCCAGGCCACCACATCACCCGCAGTAGCTCCGCCTCGCCGCCAGGAAGCTTCCCGAAGTTTCTGCCCTCGACCCTGAGCTCTGGCCGTGCCGGAATTGAACCCGAAGCCGCCACCGGTGAGGCGCTCCGCCCTCGCAATTCCTCGCCGTCGGTGATCCCCGGACCTCCCTGACCCCCGTAACACCTTCGCAGGAGCCCCACGCGTCGACCCGTGGAGCCTAGGAGTCCGGAGAGCCCCTGCAACAGCTTCCTCCGCGAGCGCCGCCCGCCTCTGCCGCACGGCCATCGTCGACGACCACCCTCCGTCGCGTCTCCGGTCCCCACGACGCCTCGGTGAGCAGCACATCATCCCCCTGGTCGTGTTGCGCTAGGTCCCGTAGCATTTAGGCCTCCGCAGTGACCAGAACGCCGCGCGCCGGCGGTGCGCCACCGTGCAGACCCACCCCGCCGTCGCACTCATAGCTAGAGCGCCTCCTGAGCCCCGCCTTAGCCCCAGATGGATCACGCATGTCGCGCTGATCACGCCCGACCCGATCTCGAGTTGTTTTGACCTCCGGAACGGCGAGAACGCCGAGCTCCGGCGAGCCCGAGCCGCGCGCCGCCGCGGGAGTCAAATTCCGGCGACCGTTCCGCCGTTCCCGCGAGCCAGCCAGATCGGACCGGTCTGATCCAGATCGGACCGTCCGAACCTTCCGCTGTGCAGATCGGACCGTCCGAACTAAATTGGGTCCGAACCGTCCGATCTATACACGACGGCCCAGATTAGAAGATACCCCTCAGCTGTGGTAGTTTTGTTAAAGAGCCCCTGAGCTTCCTTGGAATCAACCCGCGGCCCACTGCAGTTCAATAATAATTGCAGTTTAGCCCTATTTCTTGCACCGAAGCCCCTGAGCTTTCCAGTTTTTGAACCCGCCGTCCATGCCGCGTGTTTTCACGTGCTAGCCCCTGTGTCTACCCCTTTTTTTCCGTTTAGGTCCTCAGTTTTTGCACAGAAACCCCGGTAGTTCTGTTTTTCTTACAAATAGGTCCTTGGATCTTGTTTTAAGCGTAGTTTTCGCGTCTTAGCTCCGTTTTAGGTGTTCTTTATGTCCACGTGATCGTTGTAACGCGCAGAATAGTTCTAGGCCAGTTTTGTGTGCTGTTCTATTGTATTGGTGTACTGTTTACTTATAGTTTGTTATGGTTGTGCATGTGTGTATGTGTGGACTATGCTTGATGATCACGAGTAGACGCGGAGCCTTTGGACCAGTACCAGGAGCCACCATCTTCTGAAGCTTTTGAGCAGCAGCAGGAGAACTTTGAGGAAGGCAAGTATAACATGAACCTCCTATCACTTTTTAAATACAATTTCATACTGCATTTTAATACTGTATACCTATAAGGACTTTCTAGCCACCTTTATATCTTTACATATATCCTTTGGGTTGCATTTTGGTTAGTTGTGCTAGGTTGCTGCGCTATAACAAATCTTGATCCTTTTAATTAAATTTGATTAATGGTCTTATGCAACTTAATTTTGGAGCCGGCCCTCTGTGCTGTGTGCTTGAGTGGTTTGTGCGTCCTTAAAAGATGTTTTTGTTAGAAACAAGGTTTAGGGGGCCAGCACTGTGCTTAGTGCTTGGTTGGCCACTCTCCATAAGGACCGGTTCATAGAGTGACAACCTGCGACAACCGCGCAACCACAAGACTGGAATGGGACGGTCTTGACTTACTAATTAGGTTGTGTTGGTTCGGGAGTAACTTACCTGCGTGGGCAAGAGGGGTGGTAAGCTTCAATGGTCCCTGCTCCTCCGGCTTGGTCTGTGCTGTGTGTCTTGTACCCCCGGAGGTGGGCCCCATCGTTGCTGATCCAGAATCCTTAGCGGTTACGCCTTACCAACGTGATCCTTTGTAACAGTCTCGTAGTGTGCTTGCTAGCCATCTCACCTAAGGAAGTGTGATGAACAACTAGCGTAGCTCACGACTTGTGGGTAAAGTTGTGCAACCTCTCGAGAGTGTAAAACTGATATATCAGCTGTGCTCATAGTCATGAGCGGCCCAGATCCTCCGTCTGATTAGTGGGGTTATCAACCTTTGACGAGGGAGATTCCCCGGGTGGTTTTGGTTTGGATGGTTCCCAGTAGTTCTTAATTAATACTGATTAATTTCTTATGCAATTTGGGTTATGGTAACTCATCCACTTGTAGTAATTAGCTTAAATAAAATTTGCCAAGATTAAAAGCTAATGCAGTTGAGTCAGCTAGCCTAGAGCCTCATAGTTTGTGTTATACTTGTTGAGTACGAGTTTGTACTCACACTTGCCTCTCTACTCTTCTGTTCTATTTCGGATATCTTCGATTGCTGCTCAGTGCCCGGCAACGTGGAGGACTACGTCAGCAGCTTTGACGACTTCTAGGCGTTTGTCTCGCAGTTGACGTCCCTGTGGCGCCCAGCTCTTCATGTATTCATTTTACGCTTCCGCATTTTCTTGAACTGATTCTTGATTCAGTTGTAATAAAGATATTCATTTTATAATTTATACGCTTTTATTCGTGACATGTGTTGTGATATCTTGATAATCTGTTGTATATATGCGTGACTTGATCCTGGCGCATATATGATTGCTCGATTTATGTTCTTATAAATCGGGTGTGACACCGTTCGAGGAAAGGTACTTGTTGTCTACCGATCTTTCTCCTTCGCGTACCCATTGTTCTGCTACCTTCAAAAATATCTGGCTTGTCAATCACCTACTTCGGGTATTGATATCCACCTTTGACAGATAATCTCCAATCATACCACAACCCAAAATCTCCATAGTGAACCTATCCATGAGAATATAGGTCATCTTTAAAAAAAAGCAAAAATGAGATAAGACCCATATCTCTCCACAGTTTCTGAGAATCAAGGGATGAAAATAAAAAGACCAAAATTTCTCAAGTGTGAGTCCATTCTCTCCCTCTTCCGTGGACATCATACCTTCCATAAGATCAGGATTTGATCAGGTACCAATCTCTTGTGAACCAGTCTTTGGCTCGGCAACAAAGGTAACCAAGGTATGCAATACTCTTCCTACCTATGAACTCCACATATCAGCCTTGGAAGCAGGAAGAAGATGGTCAATTTCCGATCATGGTGAGGACTATACACCTTGATCGACTTTGAGAGCACCATTGGGTAATCTTAAACCATCCTTTTGAAAACTTGCAAAAAAATCTGAGAAAGGAACCTGAACAGGAAGCAGGAAAACTCCGGTGGAAATTGTTCAGTCTCTCAACTGCTCAAGGCAAAGGATAAAATGCGGATAAGCCCCACACTCTGAACCAAGGTACGAGTAAACATTCTCAAGGTACATACGGGTTAGAGTAATATCTTACACACAGGGTACCTGTAGGGGGTGAACATTGACACAACTCTTGATCCATCGAGCCTAAGTTTCAGCCTTGCTCGAGGATGAGCAAGAGTTTAAGCTTGGGGGCGTGTTGATGGCCATTAAATCACACTTTGTCTGTCAAGTTCTCAAGATTAAATAGAGCTTTACATCATGTTCCATACATATTTTGTTATTCTAATAAAGTTCCACAAGTTTTGGATGAGTTGTGAATGTAGGGACAGGTGTACCAAAATTGAGGCAAAATGGGGAAAACCCCAGGTCGACCGGCCTCACCTAAGCCGGCCGGCCTGGCACTGATCAGATTGCATGACTTGTTTCTCCTTGGATCTGGTTTTTGACTTAGCAACATATCCAATGCAAGTATGATTCCTATTTCATTCCCTATCCTGTGCTCCACAAAATCCTTATTAGAAGTAGGGTGAAAGGAGGCAAAACAATGCCTTGGTAAGGAACCTTACACTTTGAGCGGCCTGAGAAAATAATTTGAGGAGCAAGGCTAAGTTGTCTGAGAAGAAGAACTAAAGGCAGCTTGATTCTAATCCATTCCATTCCTCAACTACCCAAGACAGCATGATAGACACTTCAAAGTTCATGAGTAAAAAGGGTAAGGCTTGGAATAACTTATATGCAGGCATCATATCAAATGGGGAGATGTTCCACCTTAGTCCGTAACCTTTACTCGAGGATGAGCAAAGGGATAAGTGTGGGGGTGTTGCTGATGGTCTTTAAGTGTCATTTCTAACTGTCACCTCCTGCAGAGAATAGTAAAATAAAAAACACCAAACTAGATGTAGGAGTTTATCTCTAACCAGTTCCACAAGTTTTAGTGAATCACTGTTTACAGGAGACCATGTCTGCATACAGGGGAAAACCATGCTCAAACAAAGGAAAAATTACTTTTCAGAGCATTCTATGCGAGCACGAGAGTTGGAGGGCTCACATCCCTAAATAAATCAGCCCAGGCCCAAGAGAAAACACACTTCTGACAAATCGGAGGCAGGCACATTGATCCAAGGGCCCACATGACATGCTAAACCAACTTAACTTCAGCTCAAACACCCAGAACCCACATAAGGAGCCCACAAGGAGTGTACTGATCACAGATGGGCCCAAACAACCTCTGAAAGGGTTTGGTCGAACCCCATTGAGCCCAATCAGGCCCATCTTTCTCATAGAGTCTCGCACCATCTTCATTAAGGCGGTTCTACCTGGGAGGCCCTAGGGAGGCCTCCTGTCTCGCTTAGCCTTGGCGCGAAGATCTCCCGCGCCCTCCTGAAGTCGGTTGAGCATGTTTCCATGTATAATTTGCTCAGGAACCGCCCTTGGAAGACTATCAAAGGTGGAGAGGAGCCCCTCGTTTAACACATCAAGATACAAGTGAAGAAGAACAGATGTAGAGGGACTTCACCTTGAGCCTACTTGTAGGATTAAGATAGGGAGTGGGGGAGGAGATGTGTGGAGGAATGCCAGGTTTGTCGGCAACCTTCTTCGGCTTGTACCTCATCGGATACAAATCACTTGAGTAAGTATCTGAGTTTATCTATAGTTGTAATGTTCTTGGTAGGTTTATTCTTTTGTTACTATTTGTTTGCAGGTTCATCATCCGTTCTTGTAGCAGATACTCTAGTAGAGGACCCATGATAAAGGCGTGTAAACCCTGTACGATGCTAGAGTAGTAGTCGACTATTGTGTATAGCGAATAAATCCGCAAGCTTTCACCTCAGAGTATTCCAAGGGTTATCGAATCCGAGGGAATGTGTGTGCACTGACTTCTATTCTAGTTGGTCCAAGGACACACCAAGATAGGTGGCAAGGGTAGAGTGGATTCCTCAGGTAGCACTATAGGTGAGTTAAAGGTCGATCTCTCAGGCAAAATACTTGCTTCGGGCACCAGTTTACCCCTGGCCTGCCAGGAGACTCTGGCCAACATCTCTAGGCTATATCCGAACATGGAGGATTACAATGGACTGATAGGGCTGTCACCACCGACGACCTACCTCTAGCTATCTGTGGGATATAAGGAAAATGAAGGATAACCCCTACCATAGACACCATGTCTACGCTATTGATTACTACTGCACTCTAACTACGTCTGACGTCCCACAGCAAACTACAACACTCCGTATAAATATGGAGTGATGAACCCGCAAGTAAGAGAACTGATCTCACTTAACTACCAGAACTAATAGCGTATACCATAGACATACATGAGAGCACTCAAGCCTATACTATAATAACAAGGGAATAAGGCTATTCATGCAACCAAGTATAACACTATAAGAAGGAATCACGAACGCTTACTTAACTCTGAAGAATGTAGCAGCATCCATAGAAATACAAGTTGGAGAAGAGCGCCGACAGGCCCGGCGCCCCTCCGAACTACCCCCTCACTCTCTCCCTACTCTAAACACAAGCTAGGCAAGGCTTTGCCTTTGGAATGAGGCTCAAGGCTCTCTTGGATGGTGTGTCCGCCTTCTTACCGCCTCCTCTAATATTTATAAGTGTGGACAGGGGGTTTTGACTGGTGAAATAGGTGAAGTCACCTGGAATTGACATTGGGAGGAGCTGTGGAGGGGCCACATGGAAGGGGAAGGTTGGTGGAGCTCAGCCTGGTTCGGCCGAACCAATGGTTCTGCCGAACTGGCCTTGGCTCCCCCCGCCTTATCCTTTGGCAGGGTGGCTGCCCAATGGGCCCTTACGTCGGTTCTGGGTGCTACAAGCCAAGTTGAGTCGGTTTACCCCCTCTAGTGGGCCCATGGATCCTTGTGTGATTGGCCAGAAGGTTGTTCCCTTGGATTGAGAGGTGTGTTTTCTTGCTCTTGAGGTGTGTTTTCTCCTCTAGTTAACCTACATACAAATATTCACCGACACTTGTGGAAATTGTTAGTAATAACCCCTACAACTAATGTTGATGCTTGTCTTTCCGGTGTTTATGCAGGACTTGATGGCCTGAATGTGGTACTTAAGAGCCGTCAACAACACCACCACACGTAGCCTTTGCTCGTCCTTGAGTGAAAGAGAAAGGGCTAACGTGGAGCATGACTTCTTATGGTAAGGATCAACATGTAAGATATTCAAAGCCATACCTGAGCTTGTGAACTTTTGAAGTGTCTATCATGTTACCTTGGGTGGTTGATGGTTGGAATGGTCTTGATCCAAATCCCCTTCACTCCTTCTGTCTAATTAACTTGGGTTTTTGGCAATGTATTTTTTTAAAAAAAACACAACCGTACCCAGCTCCTCAAATGATTCTCTCAGATCACTCAATGTGTATAATCCTCAGAAAGGCATTAACTTGCCTTTCTTCACCCTACTTCTAATAAGGCTTATGTGGAGCTCAAGGTAGGGATGAAGATGACGCATACTTGCATCACATATGTTGCAAAGCCAAAGACCGGATCCAAGTAGAATACAAGTCATACAATCTCATCAAGATGTGTGAGTGTGTGGATGGAATATGGTGGAAAGGTGTATGGGCTCCTTTTGTATGATTCCATCTCTCTCCTTTTTCTCTTCCTTTTTGACATGGGCCTTCTTTTTTTCTCTTTTTTTCATCATGCTTTGAGCATGGCTTTATTTCTTCTTCTTCTTATTCTTTTGTGCATAGCCCATGTCTATTTTGCAAGGATCTTTTTGGAGAGAGAGGTCACAACACATGTGGAGTTTTTTTTGGTGGATGGATGGATGGAATATTACTAGCTTCCAGTGTAGAAGTCTAGTATTTGGAAGTGGAGTGTATGTGATCTTGATCATGGAAGTATGAAGAATATTCCATAAGGGTCACAGCAATCTGGCAAAGCTCAACATGATGGCAAGCAACATATGTGGATTGGTTTTTCAATAAGATCATCATATCGCTTTGGTAGGACGGAGGCATATCATTGAGGAGCTAGCTAGGCCATTATTTTTTTAAGATAAATTTCCCAAGTGCTTTGGACAGAACATAGCAAGGTTCATTTTATCATGGAATATCTCAAACATCAACCTAGGTAGCATGCTTTCCTAAAGATATTGGTTCACAAGCAACAGGAGCAAGCGAGGAATATAGCACACGTATGCCAACCATAAAGAACATGTTTTCCAGCCAAGGTTCATTTTAATTTTGAGTTTAATTCCTTTTTATGATCAGAGATGAGATTCATTTAAACTCATGAACCAAGTAGAGTAGAGAGGTAGAGGGTGCACATACCATCGCTCTTGAAGAATATGGGGATCGAGGCGGACCAATGGTGATTCGGCCAAACCACGGGGGCGCATGACTCACTTTGCTCCCTCACCTTGTCCCTTGTCATGTTGGTGTCGTCGATGTTGTGCAGAACCATTCTGAGAGATCTCGAGTGTGTATGTCGATGATGATCTTTGGATATCTCCCCCACACTTGTGCTTGTACCTGGAGCTGTATTCAAACAAAAGATGGAAACAAAAGGGACTCTACTGGTTCAAGAACTAGGGAGCCTTTATTTGAACTCAAATATTTTTTGATTTTTTTATTTTATTTTCATGGGGCAAGACAGGTGGCAAGGGTAGAGAGGATGGTAGTACTATAGGTAAGTTAAAGGTCGATCTCTCAGGCAAAATACTCGCTTCAGGCACCGGCTTACCCTAGTCTGCTAGGAGACTCCGGCCAACACCTCTACGCTATATCCATACATGGAGGATTACAAAGTACTGATAGGGCTGTCACCACCTACGGCCTAACTCTAGCTATCCATGGGATATCAGGCAAATGAAGGATAGCCCCTAGCCTAGACACCACATCTACGCTTTTGATTACTACTGCGGTCTAACTATGTCTGACGTCCCGCAGCAAACTACAACAATCCATAGAAGTACGGAGCGATGAACCCGCAAGTAAGAGAACTGATCTCACTCAACTACAAGAACTAATAGCATTACTATAGACATGTATTAGAGCACTCGAGCAAGTATAAGACTATAAGAAGGAATCACGAACGCTTACTTAACTCTGAAGAATGTAGCAGCATCCATAGAGGTACAAGTTGGAGAAGAGCGCTGATAGGCCTGGCGCCCCTTGGAACTACTCCGTCACTCTTTCCCTACTCTGAACACAAGGTAGGCAAGGCTTTACGTTTGGAATGAGGCTCAAGGCTCTCTTGGATGGTGTGTCTGCCTTCTTACCCCTCCTCTAATATTTATAGGTGTGGATAGGGGGGTTTTGGCCGGCAAAATAGGTGAAGTCATCTGGAACTGACATTGGGCAGAGCTGTGGAGGCGCCACGTGGAAGGGGAAGGTCGGTGGAGCTCAGCCTGGTTCGGCCGAACTGGTCTTGGCTCCCACCGCCTTATCCTTTGGCAGGGTGGCTGCCTAGTAGGCCCTTACGTCGCTTCTGGGTGCTACGAGCCGAGTTGAGTCGGTTTACCCCCTCTGGCGGACCCATGGTTCCTTGTGCATGCGCCTGATTGGCCGAAAGGGTGTTCCCTTGGATTGACAGGTGTTTCCTTGCTCTTGAGGCGTGTTTTCTCCTCTAATTAACCTGCATACAAATATTCACCACACTTGTGGAATTTTTTAGTAATAACCCCTACAACTAAAGTTGATGCTTGTCTTTCCGGTGTTTATGCAGGAATTGACAGCCTAAATGTGATAATTAAGTGCCGTCACCATCAACGACACACACATGGTGTCTAGACCCTAGATTACCTTTGTTTGTTGCAAGCCCCCACTGTGGTGAAGGGTAGGCGAAAGGTGGTGACAACCCTATCCATCCGCTACGTTTTGACGTACTTTGTGAAATCCCTCACATTTGGGGTCATAGTAGAGCTAATTGCCAGAGGTCATTGGCAGACTAGGGTCTGACCGGTGCCTAAAGTAAATGGATAGCAGTGGAGTTTATCTTTAATTGATCCTTTCGCTTAGACAAACCACACTACCTAGGCCAATCTATCTCTTGTTCTTTGGGGAAAACTAGCTAGAAGACCGTTACACCTCCGTTCCCTAACAAATTATGATACCCTGAATACTCTTCGGGTGAAAAGCTACAACGGTATATCCGTGCGCTTGTGGATTTACTCATGAACATTAAGAAATACCAACAAGCATTTCTGGCACAGTTGCTGGGGAACGATTGTCGTAGTTGTCTTTGAACCTAGTTTGCCTGTGTATCCTTTGTTTTTACCTTTCTCTTGGTAAGTTGTCTTACAACGGTATATCCATGTAATGTTCTTGGTAAGTTTATTCTTTTGTTACTATTCGTTTGCAGGTTCATCATCCGTTCTTGTAGCGGATACTCTAGTAGATGGCCCCTAATAAAGATGAGTAAACTCTATAAGACGCTAGAGAAGTAGTCAACGGCATAAACATGGTGTCTAGGCCCTAGATTACCTTTGTTTGCTGCGAGCCCCCATGGTGTTGAATGTCGGTGTTTTACTGCCACGCCCACTGAGGAATACCCACGAGGTGGTGAGTTTGTAGGTTGGGTGATGCCATGATCAGGAACTCGAAGGTGCAAGGAACACAAAGTTTAGACAGGTTTGGCCTGCCGAGAGTGTAATACCCTACGCCCTGTGTGTGGTTTGTGTTGCCTTAGGTGTTGATCGGGGTGATCTCCTGTTTGGAGGGGGTCCCTGCCCGCCCTTATATAGTTTGGGGGAACAGGGTTACATGGAAATCCTAATCGGATACGAGCTCAAGAGTCCTACCCGAGTACTTTTCAGGTAGTTTCCTTCTGTTCCGACTAATTATACTATGATACGAGTAGTTCTACTACGTTACGAGTAGTTACAACTAGTGTAGGGCGTGGTCCACATCCCACCCCTTATCCTGTAAGATGTATGCCATGTGCATAGTCCTATGGGCCCGGGTCTGACAAGCCCCAAGCTCTTCGTAGTCGAGTACTGCAGGCTTTCGAGTACTTCTAAAGGCGTCTTTGAGTTCTCCCAAACTCCATCTTGAAGGTTTCTTCTGAGTATTGCCTTGGCTGCATCGAGGCTGTGAGGTGCTCATGCATCGAGTAGTTCTCAAGCCTTCTTTTATATGGGGTGCGTCTGGACTCGCACTCCATATGGAGTAGCCCACGAGGCTTAGGTTGACTCGGAGAATCAGGGTGAGGGTCAATTTACTCTTGAGTCTTCTGTCCTTATCTTCCAAAAGATTTAAAAAATAAGTCGCTGGTGACACGTGTTCCTGCAGCCCTCGAGCCTTGAATCCAAATTCTCAAGGTTTTGAATAAAGGATCCAAAGAATCGTGGCATGCAATATATGACACTAAAGATTTGATGGTTAAGATGGCCAAATTTGTTTAGAAATTCAGAAAAAGCTTTTTTCAGGATGAATTCCTTGAAAAAATGGTTAAACAAATAACTTCTCCAAAAAGCACTCTAAATTACCGCTCAAATCAAACCTACTTCCCTAAGTGCCATGTTGCATCCAGCCCCCGAGCCTAGGAGCTAGATGAGTCGCACGAGATACACCTAGTAGTCGGTGGCACCAGCCCCTGAGCCTAGGCATTGGCCAAGTTGCCGCTGGATCTTGAAATTTCGATGAAGTCGACTAGTCGGAGTTGATTCCATCTAGTTTGTAGGCAAGACGAGTAGTCGAAGTAGCTGACGACATGTAAAACTAGTCAGGAACTAGTAAACACAGTGTAATGGGAGCAAGGCTCCTTCAGTAAACTGCATGTAGTACTAGTCGTGAACTAGTAAACGGAGTGTTACTAGAAGTTTGAGAACGAGGCCCCTTCAGTAAACTTGCATGTAGTACCAGTCGTAAACCAGTAAATAGAGTAGTACTAGAAGTATGGGAGCGAGGCCCATGTAGTAAACTACACGTAGTACTAGTTGTAAACTAGTAAACGGAGTTTTACTGGTAGTATGGGAGCGAGGCCCCTTCAGTAAACTTGCACGTAGTACAAGTCATGAACCAATAGACGGAGTAGTACTAGAAGTATGGGAGCAAGGCCCATGCAGTGAACTAAATGTAGTACTAGCCGAGAACTAGTAAACGGAGTGTTAGTGGAAGTATGGGAGCGAGGCCCCTTCAGTAAACTTGCACGTAGTACTAGTCATGAACCAGTAAACAAAGTAGTACTGGAACTATGGGAGCGAAGCCTATGCAGTAAACTACACGTAGTACCAGTCGTGAACTAGTAAACGGAGTGTTACTGGAAGTATGGAAGTGAGGCCCCTTCAGTAAACTTGCACGTAGTACCAGTTGTGAACCTGTAAATGGAGTAGTCCTGGAAGTATGGGAGCAAGGCCCCTTCAGTAATCTTGCATGGAGTACCAGTCATGAACCAGTAAACGGAGTAGTACTGCAATTATGTTAGTGTCAGACATGGGCCCAGGGGACTGTGCATATAGCATACATATCCTAGGATAAGGAATGGGACATGGCCTACGCCCTACATCCGTTGTAACTACTCGTACCATAGCAGGACTACTTGAATAGTAGTAGAACTAGTTGTAACAGAATGAAACTACCTGAAAAGTACTCGGGTAGGACTCCTGGGCTCGTATCCGACTAGGACTTCCATGTAACCTTGTCCCCCCAAACTATATAAGAGCGGGCAGGGACCCCCTCCAAACAAAGACACACAACATCAATACCTAAGGCAATACAAACCACACACACGACGTAGGGTATTATGCTCTCGGCGGCCCGAACTTGTCTAAACTTTGTGTTCCTTGCACTTTCGAGTTTCTGATCTCGGCGACGCCCTACCTTCAAACTCACCAGTTCATGTGTATCTCTCAGCGGGCATGGCGGTAAAACAACAACAGCTGGCGCACAAGGTAGGGGTGTTCATCGAGCATCCACCGGAGAACTCGATGTCATCTTTCAGTTTCGCCAGCACCGTGCTTGATGAGGGCACAAATTTCACCTTCGGCTCTTAGATCTGTAGCGCCAATGGCTTGATTGGTTTCAACGCCCACCTAGTTGACTCCAGGAAGCCAGAGGCCTCTACACCAGCTCAAAGCAGCAACATTGACAAGTTTGTCGACAACCTCAACGAGTTGCTGCTCCCCGATCACGCCGACGACGCGACTTCAACTCACGCTGCACCACGACTACTCGGATCGGATTCACAGTCTGAGTCCCTCTCGACTTCTAGGAGGACTTGGATCGTCTTCTCAAGATTGGAGATGAGGGAGCCATCTATGGCAGAACCAACCTGAATTATACCGGCTCAAGCACGCGAGTCCACTCCAGAGGGCTCCAACGTACTTCAAACGGTATAATCCCTTGGTCTGTCGGGTAGCGTCCCGATAAACCACCAATACAGGATCAAATAAGGTTACCTCACACGAAGGTGAGTCCAGAGATACAGTCACCATCATTTTTTACATCACAGGGAAATTATTTTACAAAAGTTTCCACAAGTAGTACAAAGTTCCACACTTAGCAAAGTTATTACAAGGTTTGCAGAAACAGCAAAGGTTCAAACTAGGAGTCATTATTACAAACCAGTTTTAAAGTTCAAGTTCTAGCAGCGGAATTTAAAGTATGATAACTATACACGTCGCCAGTAAGGACATCATGCTAAGCCATGGCATAACATCACTCGTTATGATCAGGGTTGGCCGGGGACGGGTCCCACTCCACGGACCAACCATCAGGCAAAGCATAAGGCCAAGGCATGGGGTAAGTAGGGTCTTCAGAGATATTACCTGAAATAAACACATATAGACGGGCTGAGTACTCTAATACTCAGCAAGGCTTACCCGGAGATTTGGTTATACTTATCCCATAACTAGACTATGAAGGCTTTAATGAGGAGGTAAGTTTGGTTTCAGCCGAAAAGCAACAAAGAGTAGGTCCTTACTTTCATATTTTAGCTTTCAGATTCTAGTTTCTTTAACCATTCTAAGTAAGCACCTGTAACTACTCAAGCAAGGTAGAGTCTTTTAAACATACACCAGTATTTCTCATCAACAACATTACTCTTGTTACTCTATGTGGCAAAAGAGTTAAGCAGCCTCAATCTTCGTGAGAAATGGATGATTCTAAATTGAATTTCAACCCTTGCAAGGTAAACCTAACTCACACACTTGGAACACCAACAGGTCGTTCCGAAGCAACCGTTTGCCTTTCATTCTGGGTCATGGAACAAAGCCACCACAAGCGACTGCTGGACCGTACGCACATCCAATGTGCAGGACATATGTCTGTAGCGCGACTACATGACCGTATTCCCATCTGCTTTACAGAACATACTCCCACAATCGGTGGGTGTAAACATAAAATAAAAGTCGAGTGGTGGGGGACGAGTCCACTTGCCGGGCCGATTGTTACTAGGCTTACCGCTTACCATATTTCGCGGCATGTGGCTAGTACTTTCAAATGCTTAACTACCACTACCACACTCTGCGACCTTAACCAAATTCATCAACACAGACGGGGTATTCTTTCTTTCCAAAATGCTACTTATAACCCCGTCCGTCATCCTTATAGTGATTGCAGAATTGTAATCAATCAATTCCTATATCGCGCGAGTGATAGGTAATCACTCAACTTCTACCGGTCCTATGAGCATAGCACTGGTCGGACTCAGGTTCTAATATTCAGTACATTGGTTCCTAGGGAGATGCATCTACGGTTTCCAGACAACTCCTAAGAACTTAATGCACAAGTATATAACTATATATAGAGGTAAATTGCAGTGTAAATAAGATACTGGGTTTATGTCCGGGGCTTGCCTTCACTGGCGGGGCTGGGGTCAGAAATGTTAATAATTTCTTCTGAACTCGGGTTCGGGGCTTCGATTGATTCTCCGACGATGTTCCCAGCGTCTTTAGAGACTTCTCTTTCGGATTCCGGAAAGATCTGATAATCACCGTCGGCAAGAAACGTCGAGTCTACATGTGATGAAAAAGATGCAATTAAGAAAATGTTTAGATTGTCATTCTACTTCATGACAAAATTACAAGCCAAGAACATAACATCATATAATAGCAAACAACACAATTGCCCCTTACTGGGTAGTCATTTATCGAGTATTAAATAAATTACTGAGTTACATTAAGTAACAGGATCATCTACCCCAAACATTTAGCTAACTACAAGAAGTAACATGGTTGACTACTAAACTAATTACACTTAACATTTTTATTTAATTAACTAGCTAATCACCTTGAAAAACCCTAAGTTATTATTTAATATAGATCTAATAATCATAGGTTGAAATTTTGTAGTTATGCTACACTACTTAGGAACAACATTTTAGAATATTTTCATAATTTTCCATGAATAAAAGCTAGTATAAAGAATTATCTTTAGAAACAAACCAAAAATTCATAAATTGGGGTATGACCTTTTATTAATCCTAATATTTTTACCATGGATTACATATCCAAAAAGGAGGTTATGGGTAAAAATTTCAAATACAAACATCAACAGAAACACCCTTAATTAAAAATTTAAGCATTTCATCAACATATAACAAAAAGTACTCGAAATCTAAGCAAATGAACAGTAAAGTACTCGAACTTTTTACACAGAGCTATAAATAGCACATACAATCTAAGTTCCAAATTTCAGCTATAACACATGCCTACAACATGAGATACAAATAAAACACTTATTTTATAGTATTTAATCTACAACAGAAATTATACATATATAGCTCAAGTTCATTACACAAAAGTAGTCGAATTTAACTCAAGAATTCCAACAAAACTGGTTTGGCATTTTTCTGAATTTTCTACAATTTTCTACAAATTTTTGAAGTTCACTGCTTTTGAATTGGGGGGGCTTTGGAAATTTACAGGGACACCCTTAACATTTTTGAAATTCTTTCACTTATACCCTTGGCTCGTCGGGGAAGAAGGGCAGAGGGGGGTGCCGGCCAAATTCCGGCAAGGGGACGGCGAGGGGTCAGAGCATAAGTGGTCAGCGAGCACCAGGAGGTCAAGGCGCACCTGTCAGAGGTCTTGGAAAAAGAAAGGGATGGCCGGAAGGGGCATCTCCACGGCGGCCGAGACGGCGGTGGAAGGGTGCTCATCGGAGATGGGATTCCCGGTGAGGAGGAGGACCAAGCTTGGGCTGGAGAGTTGCAGCAGGGCAAGGGGAAGCTAATGGGGTAGTCGAATTGGACAGAGGAGGGGTGGAGGTAGGGGTTCCACGGCGGACAGAAGCTTACCGGCGGAAGGAGAACGGCAGCGAGGTAGCTCCGGTGGAGGTCCGGCCACGGGGAATGGTTCGGGAGCTTCAGTGGAGCAAGGGGAAACTTCCTATGGTGTTGTGGTGGTGCGGGGAGGATTGGAGGGGTGTGGCAGAACCAACCTGAATTATACCAGCTCAAGTACGCGAGTCCACTTCCGAGGGCTCCAACGTGCTTCAAACGGTATAATCCCTTGGCCTGTCGGGTAACGTCCCGATAAACCACCGATACACAGGATCAAATAAGGTTACCTCACACGAAGGTGAGTCCAGAGATACAGTCACCATCATATTTTACATCACAGGAAAATTACAATACAAGAGTTTCTTAAAGCAGTGCGGAGTTCTAAATTTAGAAAAGACATTACAAACTGTAAAGCTATGGTTTTTAGCAGCGGAAAACATACGCGATGATTTACAACTCGTCATCAAGACGGATGTCATGCTAAGCCCGGGCACGACATCACTCGGGATCATCAGTGTTGGTCGGGGATGGATCCCATTCCACGGACCAACCTTTTGGAAGAGCACAGGGTCAAGGCAAGGGAAGAGTAGGGTCTTCAAAGACATTACCTGAAAAACATAAAACTAGCAAGGCTGAGTATACTAATACTCAGCAAGGCTTACCCAGGATTGGGTATACTTTAGCCCATAACTAGACTCATGAAGGCATTGTAAAGGCTCTGGGTTGCTTTTCAGCTGAAAAGCAAGAAAGAGTATAGTCTACTTTCAAGTTTTAGCTTTCAGATTCTAGTTTCATTAACCATTCTAAATAAGCACCTATACTAAACAAGCAAGATAGAGATTATCAGCCATCAAGATTATTCCATCAATAATTACACTTTTTACTCGATGTGGCAGAAGGGATAAGCAGTCTCAATCCTCGTGAGAGGCGGACGATTCTGAATCGAATTTCAACCCTTGCAAGGTAAACCTAACTCACACGCTTAGAACATCCAACGATAGTTCCGAAGCAACCATTTGCCTTTCATTCCGGGTCATGGACAGGCCACCACAAGCGACTGCAGGACCGTACGCACACCCAATGTGTACAGGACATACGTTTGTAGCGTGACTACAAAACCCGTATTCCTATCTGCCATGCAGAACGTACTCCCACACGTTGGTGCGTGTGAACATAAAATAAAGATCGAGTGGTGGGAGGTATGTCCACTTGCCGGGCCGATTGGTTACTAGGCTTACCGCTTACCATATTTCGCGGCATGTGGCTAGTACTTTCAAACGCTTAGCCCCCCCTACCACACATTTCGACCTTAAAACTTTTATCAAAACAGATAGGGTAAACTTCCAGGTCATGACACAGCACATGACCTTGTCCGTCATCCTTATAGTGGTTGCAGAATCGTAAACAAGCAACTCCTATATCGCGCGAGTGACAGGAAATCACCCGACTTCTACCGGTCCTATTAGCGGAGCATCTATCCGATAAGGACTCAGGAGCATTACATTGGATTCCTAGTATTCATGCATCTAGGGTTTCATTACAACTCCTAGACTTAATGCATAAGTATAGATAAATAGACATAGATTGCAGTGTAAATAAAGTAGTGGGATATGTCCGGGGCTTGCCTTTACTGGTGGGACTGAAGTCAGTAAAGTTAAGATCTTCCGAACTTTGGCTTGGGGCTTCCGATAATCCCTTGGTGACGTTCACTTGGTCTTCAGAAACATCCTCTGCAGACTTTTGGGAGATCTCGTAAGTACCATTTGTAGAATTAGTCGTATCTACATGCAATGCAATATTTCATTCAAAGTGTGCACATAAAACTACCTTACTTCACAATACAGTTGCAATTCAGCACTCATTTAACATATTATTCACAAAACAACCAAAATGATTTAAAACTAAACTTGGACAGAGCTTTAGGTGGACAACTAATTAGATTCGGCTACTCGTTGAAGTTTACAACAGAGCCGATTGGAAACAACAGAGGTTTAGCCGATGGAAAGGTGCATCGGTTTCCTAGGTGATCAATAAAAGCATCGATTACCTTGGCAGAAGGATGATTCCTAAAGCAGTTGTCTTAACTGAGATGTGCTTAAGTGTTATTCTAGGTAACTAGGTGTAGTTGTATCGGCTTGATTACGTCAGCACAACAATTGGGTGACGTACAGCCGATTGGAGTATGGTTAAGGGTATGTGACCGATAAACATATAGCCGATCTCTCAGTCGATAAATCGGCTGATAGAAGTGTGTGGATAAGGATGGGAAAAGCTAAGGATTGATCGGCCATAACTGATATGGAAAACAACTAGAATCAGCTTGGATCGGCCGATAGCAAGAACCCTAAGATTGTGTAAGCATCTCCGATACATCGACTATGTGTAGTCGATGTAGGATAGAATAACAGAATTGTATCGGCAGTAGCCGATACTAGAAAGGTAACAATCGTATCAACTAACCAACTGATGGTAGAAACATATCAAAAGAAATGCATCGGTTGATAGTTGTTACACAGAAACATCATAGACTCAAAGGAAACGGATGCTTAGCGGCTGAACTGATAGCCGACATTGAAGCATAGCCGCAGAGATGTATAAGCTAAGCAGCAAAAACACATAAACTAACAGGGATCCTTTTACGAAAAGGATCTTAAGGAAATGGCAATCAAGACAAGTTAAAGTCTTGATGGCAAGGATATGAGCACTTCGTGGGAAAGGATTCTAAACATCACACAGATCTATCACATCAATATGGCATACAGGTTGTAATGCATACTTTTAGGTAAATTGATTTAACACCACTAAATTATAAGCTAATACTATCAGACTTATCAACAATGCAAAATAAACAATATTCTATTTACCAATCATATCATTCATTCTTTTACTGGGCAATCATTTATCGAGTATCAAGTAAACCACCTAGTTACATTAAGTAACATGGTCGTTTACGCCAAACATTTAAATTAACTACATTAAGTAGCATGTTTGGTTATCTTACTTAATCACACTAATTACATTCGATAACTTTATTTATTTGACTAGCTAACTATCTTTAATAACTCTAGGTTATCATTAATTATGGACCTACTTTGATTAATTAGGAATATAGTATTATTATATCAAGTTCTATTTATTCTAGTTGTCCTGCACTTGATCATGAGTTGAGAATTTGTGAACATATTACACTACTCAAGAATAACACCTCAAAATATTCTCATAATTTTTTTCATGAACTAGAGCTATTGTTCATGAATTTTCCTTGAAAATAAGCATAACTTCATAATTTAGTGTATAGCCTAATATTAAGCCTAATATTTTTACTATGGGTTACGCATGCGAAAAGGAAGTTAGAGTATAAATTTCAGATATAATTATTAATAGAAATATCCTTAATAAAATCTAAACATTGCATCACATACAACCTAAGTTCCAAAAATCAGCCACAACACATGCACATAACACGAGATACAATTAAAACACTCAATTCCTAGTATTTAATTTATATCAAAAACTACACACATACAGCTTAAACTTTCTATATAAAAGTAGTCGAGGATAACTTAAGGATTAAAACAAAACTAGTTTGGTATTTTTATGATTTTTCTACAATTTCCTACGAATTTTACAAGTTAGCTGCTTTGCACACATGAAATAATAAAAGAGTTTCGCAGAGAGGCCCTCGGTTTCTCACCGGCGGTGATGGCAGCTTGCAGGTTAGCAGGAACAGCAGCGCCGGACAGTAGCATGGCCTAGGCATATCGTTGAACAGGTTCTGGGCGAGGAAGGCAACAACTTGGTTTCACCTTGCAGCTAGTCCTCCCGGTTGCAGATGCGATGGCGACGAAGTTCGGGAACAGCTCCTGGTTAGTGTGGTTGTCATCCAGCAAGCGATCGGTGGTGTCGGGATGACCGGTGATGGCGAGTTCCATCTGCTGCAGCTCGTTGCAGTCGTGGCGAGGGACACGACGGGGTCGCCGGATGTGGGGTCGTCGTCGTCATTGTGCTGCTGTTGTGCTTGCATGAGGGAAACATGTTGGCACAGCCAGGAACTCTCCCTCTCCTAATCACTCGCGCACGAACGCAAGGAAGGAGACGCACAGTAATTCCAGCGATGAACGCCCCGGCCGCAACGACGGCCAGGAGCCGGCCTTCATGCCATGATCCACAGGACCCGCTCGACGTCGCCATGAGCCAATCGCTCGTCCGGACAACGCGGCCTCACCCATGCAGATCAGCGCCACGCACACCACTTCCCTAACTAACTTCAACCATGGCCACCGGAGCTTCCCTGCAGCTCATGCACGACCCGGTCCACCAGCGCGCCGTGGCCGCAGCTCATCTGCCGCCCGCGCCGGGCCTTGGCGACACACTGAAGCGTCCCCCCCATCAGGGAAGACTTTAAAAGTGTAATTTATCAGTCCCAGGAGGCTGATAACACTTTTATTACAACAGATGGTACATCACCGTACAACTCTTCGCGGTAATGGGCAGTGAAGCGCCACTATCGCGAGGATTACAACTAAAACCCACACCACTACACTAGTTATGAAAAGAGGATCATCAGAGTCTTGCGCCATGCGGAATCCAACGGTGGCCTCAACCACAGGCAAGACTGGGTGCAGAACGAAACCCTACTCGTTGTCTTCGGGGACGTAGTCTGGGTCTTCCACTGTAAAAGTAAGAATGGGGTGAGTACAAACGTACTCAGCAAGTCCAATCATACCCACGGAGGGGTTATAACAGACTTTAATGCACAGGGTAGTCCAAGGATAAGGTTACGGTTCATTTGCGGAAAACACAGTTGTATGCAGGGGTTCGTTTTAAAAGCACTTTTCAAAACAAGTTTTCCCATCACCAAGGGGCACACGATGTTGATCCACACGGATCCAAATTTTAAACCGCTACCGGACTCCCCGTCCGCCGTAGCATACGGCACAACTGCCGAACACTTTCCAAACGACTCACACCTGCCCATTCATTCCCAAGAGAAACACTAGTTATGTGACCACACCATAACTTGCCCAATACCGTGGGCACGGCTATTCGAATAGATTTCAACTCTGCAGAGGTGTGCAACTTTACCCACAGGTGGGGTACCACAGCACGAACACCTTAGTGCCGGTGCAGATCCCATCGAAGCCCTTACCCACCTTAGCTAGACCTGGCTAGCCACCACGGGATCTATCAAGGGGTCATTCGACCTAACACCGAGGTTTAACCGGGGCATAAGTCACACAGAGCTTATCCCGTCTCCTTGATCACCCGTTGCTCCCAGCTCTCCTGATGGCTATCAGACTAACTAGTGGGGTTAGGCCAAGCCGTTGCCCATACAACGGTCAAGTGGTTTGCACGACAGGAAGCTAGGTGAGACGACACATCAACTCGGTCCTTAGGGGTGACAAGATGGATATCTCCCTTCCACGCTCAACCACACAGGTACGAGCACCCCAACGGCAATTCACACAGAAATGCCATCCATCCCGTCTAACTCACTTTTCAAAACCACACTTTATCCCTTCCCACACGTACACACACTTTCTTTGCAAAACCAGGTGGTCAAGGTATGGTTATCACAAGTAAGGTGGCTATCCTACCGTGTTTTCAGCACGCAAAACCATGCAATTTTTGTAAAACAGGCCACTGGGTTGTGTTTATAAAACTAGGACAAAAATATGCATCAAAGGGCGGAATTGAACTTGCCATCATCAAACCCTTGCGGGAGGTCCTGATCGAAACACTGTCCCTCGGTTTCGGGGTCGCAGAACTGGTCCTCGGTTGCTTGGTCGCAGTCGGGAACTCCTTCGTTCACTCCGTGTCCTACGACGCAAACAAATAGACATGCAATCAAGCGAAAGAATTAAAAGCTTTTATCGTTGGGCTTGAATCGGAAATAATTTAGTTACGGAGTTAGGGGTGGTATCCTTGGGTGATTTCTTAATAGCATGGCTAAAACTATACTAGAAAGGGCGTGGTAAAGTTTCAATTCGATCGGAGGTCATTTCGCACATAAAATGACGAGCTAAAGGGGGTTTGGGTGGTTAAACAGGGTTTCTGGGCTTATTCGTAAATATCTAAAGGAAGCAAGGGCTTAATTGCGAATCTTAGGAACGTCCAGGGCACGCTGTCACACCCGATTCATAAGAACATAAATCGAGCAATCATATATGCGCCAGGATCAAGTCACGCATATATACAACAGATTATCAAGATATCACAACACATGTCACGAATAACATTAATATAAATCGTAAATGAATCATGAATAAATTATTTTATTACAACCGAATCAAGAATCGGTTCAAGAGTTGCGGAAGCGTAAAAGAGATACATGAAAAGCTGGGCACCACAGGGACGTCGACTGGGAGACAAACGCCTAGAAGTCGTCGAAGCCGCTGACGTAGTCCTCCACGTTGCCGGGCACTGAGCAGCAGTCGAAGATATCCAAAATAGAACAGAAGAGTAGAGAGACAAGTGTGAGTACAAACTCGTACTCAACAAGTATAACACGAGCATGAGGCTCTAAGGTTAGCTGACTCAACTGCATTAGCTTTTAGTCTTGGCAAATTTTATTAAAACTAATTACTACAAGTGGATGAGTTACCATAACCCGAATTGCATAAGAATTAATCAATATTAATTAGGAACTACTGAGAACTATCCAACCAAAACCACCCGGGGAATCGCCCTCGTCAAAGGTTGATAATCCCACTAATCAGACGGAGGATCTGGGCCGCTCATGACTGTGAGCACAGCTGATATATCAGTTTTACACTCTCGAGAGGTTGCACAACTTTACCCACAAGTCGTGGGCTACGCTAGTTGTTCATCACACTTCCTTAGGTGAGATGGCTAGCAAGCACACTACGAGACCGTTACAAAGGATCACGTTGGTAAGGTGTAACCGCTAAGGATTCTGGATCAGCGACGATGGGGCCCACCTCCGGGGGTACAAGACACACAGCACAGACCAAGCCGGAGGAGCAGGGACCATTGAAGCTTACCACCCCTCTTGCCCACGCAGGTAAGTTACTCCCGAACCAAAATGACCTAATTAGTAAGTCAAGACCGTCCCATACCAGTCTTGTGGTTGCGCGGTTGTCCCAGGTTGTCGCTCTATGAACCGGTCCTTATGGAGAGTGGCCAACCAAGCACTAAGCACCGTGCTGGCCCCCTAAACCATGTTTCTAACAAAAACATCTTTTAAGGACGCACAAACCACTCAAGCACACAGCACAGAGGGTCGGCTCCAGAATTAAGTTGCATAAGACCATTAATCAAACTAATTAAAAAGGACCAAGATTTGTTATAGCGCAGCAACCTAGCACAACTAACCAAAAAATGCAACCCATAGGAGATATATAAGGATATAAAAGTGGCTAGGAAGTCCTTATAGGTATACAGTATTAAAATGCAGTATGAAATTGTATTTAAAGGTGATAGGAGGTTCATGTTATACTTGCCTTCCTCGTACTCTCCCGGCTGCTGCTCGAAGTGCTCGGAAGACGGCTGCTCCTGGTACTGCTCCAAAGGCTCCGCGTCTACTCACGATCATCAAACATAGCCCACACATACACACATGCATAACAAGAACAAACTATAAGAAAACAGTACAACATTACATAGAAACAGCACATGAAACTAGCCTAGAACTAATCTACGCGTTACAACGATCGCATGGATATAAAGAACGCTTAAAACGGAGCTAAAACGTGAAAACTGCGCTTAAAACAGGATCCAGGGACCTAATTGTAAGAAAAACAGGACTTCCAGGGGCTTCTGGACAAAAACCGAGGACTAAAATGTAATTAAAGCATAGACTCAGGGGCTAGCTGGTTAGAAACCTCAGGCTGGACGGCGGGTTAGATTTCCAGAGAAGCCAGGGGCCTAAACGCATAAAACAGGACCTATCCGTAATTATTTTTGACTCACGGGTGGACGGCGGGTTGATTCCTAGAAAACCCGGGGGTTCTTTAGCAAAAGAAGCGGCTGAAGCGTTATCTTCTATTCTGGATCGCTGGATTAAGATCGGACGGCTCAGATTAGATCCGTCCCGCGAAAGGGTATCTGCGGATCTGGACGCTCGGATCAAAATCGGACGGCTCAAGAGAGATCTAGGGCTTGCACTCACGCGGGCCACAGGATTTAAAACGTGCGGCTGAGATCTACACCTGACCGAGATCTAATCCGATCCGTCGGTTTGAAATCTAACGGCCTGGATCGCGTACCGGTCTGGATCTAATCCAGACCGTATGCTCGGATCGGACGGCTGAGGGAGGCTCCGGCCGGCTCCGGCGGTGGGGAGGCGCTAGGCGCGGCGGAGGCGGCGGAGGCTCGCCGGAGGACACGCTACGGAGCGATTCCGCGGGCGATGCGCGACGAGATCCGGTCGGGGAGAGAGACGCGGACACGGGGAACTCAATTGGGGCAAAAGGGGGCGGAGGCGGTGGCCGTAGCGGCCGGGCGACGGCGGCGCGCGGCTCGGGGACGCCGGCGAGCGCGTGCGGCCGCGGAGAGGCGAGATCGAGGGAAAGGAGGGGCGGGGGAGTGTCCTTACCACCCCGGGGTGAGTTCCCGAGGCTTGGACGACGGCGGCGACCAACGAGGAGGCGGGACGGCGGCGGCCCGGGGCGCGCGGCGGCGGCGAGCGCGATTGGCGGCTAGGGTTAGGCGTGCGGGGTGTGGCGGCGACAGGGGAGAACCCTAGGTGCAGGCGGCGGCTTTGTAAGGCGGCTGCGGCACCCTGGCGCGCGGGCCCGGAGCAGGGGAGCTCGCCGGAGATCTCGGGAGGGAGGTTGCGCCGGGGAGAAGGAGAGGAGAGGGAGGAGACGGGGCTGCCAGGTGGGGCCAAGCAGTCAGCGGAAGAGGAAGGAGGGCGCGGGCTGAGGGGGAGCTGGGCCGTGGCACGGCCCGTGCGGGGAGAAAGGGAGAGAAGAGAGAGGCGCCCAAGGGAAGGAGGGGAGCTGGGCCGGGGCTCGGCCCACGCGGGGGAAGAGAGAAAGGAGGGGGGGTGCTGGCCCATGCGAGAGAGAGGGGAAAGAGGAGAGAGGGGGAAGAGATGGGCCGGGCTGGGTTGGGCTGCCTTCTTTCATGCCTTCTCCTTTTCTTCTTTTGTTTTTCTAACTCATTAATTCAAACAATTCTAATTGAATTCAAATGCGATTTGAATTCAAACCTATACACCCAACACAAATAAAACAATGCTGCGGCATGAATGCACAAATACTTTAATCCTATGATAAATTTTATTTTCTTGCGTTATAAATTACTTTAAATGCCACGAAAATTAAAATAAAGCTTGGAAAATTTGTTTAAGCCCAATTAAATTAATTAAAAATTTGAGGAAATTACCTTAGGGTGTTACAAACCTACCCCCCTTACAGGAATCTCGTCCCGAGATTCGGATAGGCTAGCTAGCAAAGAGCTCGGGATATGTCTTCCTCAGCTCATCTTCTCGCTCCCAAGTAGCCTCATCCTCCGTATGATGACTCCACTGAACACGGCACATCTTAACCTTCTTGTTTCTAGTATCTCTCTCAGATGTCTCCAGAATCTTTACCGGATGCTCAACATAGGTCAGATCCTCCTACACATCCAACCCTTCTATCGGTGCTTGCTCTTCTGGCACTCTCAAGCACTTCTTCAGCTGAGACACATGGAACACATCGTGCACCCCCGACAGATTGAGTGGCAACTCCAGACGATATGCCACCTCACCTTTCCGTTCCAACACCTTGAACGGACCAATGTACCGAGGAGCTAGCTTCCCTCGTACATTAAACCTGCGGATTCCTCTCATCGGCGAGACCTTCAGATATACATGATCACCCACTGCGAAGGTCAAATCTCGACGACGCACATCCGCATAGCTCTTCTGACGAGTCTGAGCGACCCTCAGATTTTCTCGCACCTGCTGTACTAGCTGTTCGGCCTCCTCAACAATATCCGGACCAAACACCTGCTTCTCACCAATCTGATCCCAATACAGCGGAGTCCTGCATTTCCGGCCATACAGAGCCTCAAAAGGAGATTTCTTCAGACTGGCCTGATAGCTGTTGTTATACGAAAATTCTGCATATGGCAAGCATTTATCCCAGCTAGTACCATACTGAATAGCGCAGGCTCGAAGCATATCCTCCAACACTTGGTTGGTTCTCTCTGTCTGTCCATCGGTCTGGGGATGATAAGCCGTACTGAAGCGCAGCTTCGTATCCAACGAATCATGCAACTGCTCCCAGAACCGTGAAGTGAACTGAGATCCTCGATCAGATATAATCTTCTTCGGAACACCATGCAGACAGACAATCCTGGAAATGTACAACTCTGCGAGTCTAGCACCAGAATAAGTAGTGTTTACCGGAATAAAATGAGCAACCTTCGTCAACCGGTCCACTACTACCCATATGGAGTTGTACCCTTTCTGAGTACGAGGCAAGCCAACAATGAAATCCATAGTGATTTCCTCCCATTTCCACTCTGGAATCTTCAACGGCTGCAATAATCCTGCTGGCCTCTGATGCTCTGCCTTGACACGCTGACAAGTGTCACAAATAGCCACGTACTCCGCAACGGAACGCTTCATTCCAGACCACCAGAATCGTTCCTTCAGGTCGTAATACATCTTCGTGCTGCCCGGATGGATAGAATATGCTGTATCATGGGCCTCACTCAGAATCAACTCCCTGAGATCTGCTACATCCGGCACACATATACGACCCTTGTACCATAAGGTACCCTGCTCATCCTCTCTGAAATGAGGAGCCTTGCCAATCTTGAGCAACTCACGAATCTCCTGCAGCTTCTGATCCTCCTTCTGATGCTGCCTGATCTCGGCCTCTAGAGTGGGTTCCGCCTCGAATGACGTACCCGAGGTGTGATGCAAGACACCCAGGCTCAACTGCTCAAACTCCTCGCATAACTCCCGAGGCATCTGAAAAGCCACGGCCATGTTAACATAGCTCTTCCTGCTCAGAGCATCTGCTACAACATTGGCCTTGCCCGGATGATAGTGAATCTCCAGGTCATAATCCTTGACCAACTCTAGCCATCTTCTCTGCCGCATATTCAGCTCACTCTGGGTGAAAATATACTTGAGGCTCTTGTGATCGGTGTAAATATCACACCTCTGCCCAAACAAGTAATGCCTCCATATCTTCAGAGCATGCACAACTGCGGCTAACTCCAGATCATGAGTGGGATAATTCAGCTCGTGCCGGCGCAGCTGCCGCGAAGCATAAGCTATCACTCTGCCCTCCTGCATCAGGACGCAACCAAGACCATCCCTCGAAGCATCACAATACACGGTGAACCTCTTGCTCTGGTCCGGCAGAGTAAGGACTGGCGCCGTAGTCAACCTCTTCTTCAGCTCCTCGAAGGCACTCTGACGCTCATCAGTCCAAGAAAAACCCACATCCTTCTCCAGCAAGGAAGTCAAAGGCTTCGCAATCCTGGAGAAATTCTCAATGAACCTCCGATAATAACCTGCTAAGCCCAGAAAAGAGCGGACTTCCTTCACCGTCTGCGGTACAACCCAGTCAAGCACATCCTTCACCTTCCCGGGGTCCACAGCAATACCTCCCTTGGAGATAACATGACCGAGGAACGGAACCTCGTCAATCCAGAATTCGCACTTGCTGAGCTTGGCATACAGCTTGTGCTCTCTGAGCCTCTGCAACACAAGCCTCAGATGCTTCTCATGCTCCGCTTCTGACTTGGAATATATCAGGATATCATCAATAAATATCACCACAAAGGTGTCCAGATAATCCATGAAAACCTTGTTCATCAGATGCATGAAGAAAGCCGGAGCATTAGTCAAGCCGAAGGACATGACCGTATACTCGTATAAACCATACTTGCAGGTGAATGCCGTCTTCTGAATATCCTCAGGACGAATCTTCAGCTGATGATAACCCGAACGCAGATCAATCTTCGAGAATACACAAGCACCCTGAAGCTGATCAAAAAGATCCTCAATACGGGGCAATGGATGCTTGTTCTTGATAGTGACTGCATTCAGATCCCGATAATCGACGCACATCCTCTTCGCACCATCCTTCTTCTCTACAAGCAACACAGGAAAAGCCCAAGGAGAGAAACTGCGACGGATATAACCCTTAGCTAGCAACTCGTCGACAGTCTTCTTAACCTCCTCATGCTCGACAGGAGCCATACGATAGGGCCTCTTAGCAATAGGAGCTGTGCCAGGCAAGAGATCAATAGAAAACTCAATGTCGCGATCAGGCGGCATACCTGGCAAATCATCCGGAAAGACATCCGGGAATTCAGACACCACGCGAATACCATCCGTGGGTCTAGCCTCCATCTGATGAAGAAATCCAGAAGGCTCTGTAGCTCCAACAGTGACCTCCTAACCATCCGGTGCTGATAGGAGAACCGTCCTCTGAGCACAATCTATTCGGACTCCCCACTTAGCAAGAGTCTCCATTCCGAGGATCACATCAATACCCTTGGAGTCAAGCACCATCAGATTTGCACTGAAATCTACCCCCCTTATAGCCACACTAACTCTGGGACAGAAGACATGAGACCTCAACTGCCCTCCCGGTGAAGATACTAACATGCACCTCTTTAATGTGCTAGTAGGAATACCATGATGCTCAACAAAAGACTGGGTGATGAAAGAATGTGTAGCACCAGTATCAAAAAGCACTGTAGCAGGATGGGCATTAACCATGAACGTACCAATAACCACGTTAGGAGCCTCGGCTGCTGACTCGGCCGTCACGTGGTTCACCCTGCCCTGAGCTGGGGCCTTGGGCTGTGCTGCACGCCCCTGCTGCCCTGCCTGCGCCTTCCGAGGGCAGACGTTGGCGTAGTGCCCTGGCTCGCCGCAGTGGAAACACACTCGAGGAAGTGCCGGAGCCTGCTGCCCAGGAGGAGGAGTGGGCGCTCCCTGCCTCTGAGCTGGTGGAGCCGGAGGCGCTGGAAGCCTCTGACCCTGTCCCGCCTGCTGCTGCTGCTGAGGACGAGGCGGAAACTGCTGCCGCTGCTGGTACTGCTGGGGCGGCCTCTGCTGCTGCTGCTGCTGTGGAGGGTACTGGTAGCGGGGACGGGTGTTGCTGCCCGAAGAGGATGGAGCCATCTTCCTCTTCTTATCCTCAATCTCCCGGCGCTTGCGCTCGGTGTTGAGGGCCGCATCAACCAGCTGGTTGAAGTTGTCGAAGCGGTGGTTCAGCAGCGCATACTGGATGTGATCATCCAGTCCCTCCTTGAAGTACTCCTGCTTATCGCTATCACGAGCGACGTCGGCAGGGGCGTAGCGGGCAAGCTGAAGAAAACGGTCACGGTACTCCGTCACCGTCATAGATCCCTGAAATAACGAACACAGATAACAAGGATGGAAAACGCTCAATTGGTCAGGTTACAAAAGAATCAAGGATGGATCGAGCTCAAAAGGAATGGTAGGAATTCCGTTAAATTTTACCTGCCTAAGAGCACGGAACTCCTTCTGCTTCATCTTCATGATGCCCTCAGGAATGTGATGGTTCCTGAAACGCTCACGGAACTGGTCCCACGTGAGAGCGTCACGATCTCGAGCTGGGTAGGACTCCCACCAGTCAAGAGCGGAGCCTCGCAGCTGCCCTGCTGCGTACAAAACCCGCTCCGGTCGTCGCACTGCGCAACAACCAACTGGCGCTCCACCGAACGAAGCCAGTCGTCCGCCTGGAGTGGGTCCGTGGCGTGAGAGAAGGTCGGAGGGTGACCTCTCAGGAAATCCGCACGCCTGTCACGGGGCTGAGGCGGCGGAGGAGGCGGTGGCTGGGCATGGATCTGCTGCAGAGCCTGAACGGTGTTGTTCAGGGTGGCCATCATCTGCATCTGGAGCTGGAAGAACTGCTCCGGGGTCAGTGGTGGCGGCATCGCAGCGGCTGACCAGTACCCTGGTTGTTCTGCTCCTGCTGGTCAGAACTGGAACCGGTGCTAGTGTTCACCATCTGATTGCAACAAACGAAATTTATGAGAATAAGATATGGTGCCGCTGAGGAGATGAAACTTCGATAGGATATAACAGAGAGAAAAGATTATAGGTTTTACCCCAACGATCTAACTCAATTTTTTTATTATTTAGTCCAAGTTGGGTTAGGTCGATTTGCATGAACAAGTTTAACTACTAGCCTATACAATCAACCAAAAATCCAAATCAGACATTTGCACAATAACAATCATTCAATATTCACAACTTAGTCGAGTTTTCCACACTACTCGACTAACACACTCGTTCTAGCGTAATTTCATCGGGACAACCTAAACTTATAACTTACCGGATTAGGCGACTCAA